>NC_140528.1:5459190-5509190 GCF_057382185.1 Mchenga conophoros | reverse complement strand
TGCCGATCGCCGTGCTACGGTTGCAAGAAAAAGAAGCAGAAATGACGTTCTCTACGCGTTGAGACGTTCCCCGTCCGTCGGCTAAACGCTTGATTGAAACTTCAATGCGACAGTGACACCAAGTAGAATTATAAATGTCACATAGCCCCAAACATGTCTTTTTCAAAGCCTGCGGTGAAGAGAAAGGTTGGTGATGAGCACCGACAATTTCAGGAAAAGTGGGAAATGCAATATTTCTTTGTTGAGCACAGGGGCACCCCGACCTGTCTTATTTGCACAGAGAAAGTTGCGCTGCACAAGGAATACAATTTGAAACGTCATTACACAACTAGACAATCTGAGCTGGATGCAAAATACCAGGGAGACGAGAGAGCGAACCGGGTTGCCAGTCTTAAAACAGATCTACTGAGGCAGCAAGATTTCTCCAAGAAAGCAACCAAAGAGAATAATGCAGCAGTCGGAGCCACGTGGTTAGTGAGATGATTGCTAAAGCAGGGAAGCCATTCACAGAAGGTGCATTTGTCTAAAAGTGCATATTGCAGGCTGCAAATATAGTCTGTCCGGGAAAGAAAGGTCAGTTTAGCAACATCAGCCTTTCTGCCAACACCGCAGCAGATCGCATTTCTGACCTGTCAAGTGACATTTATGACCAACTGTGTGAGAAAGCCAAATGTTTCAGTGTATACTCAGTCGCTCTTGATGAGACCACAGACATCACCGACACTGCCCAGCTCCCAATGTATGTCCGTGGTGTTGATGACAGTTTTGAAGTGATGGAGGAGCTGCTCACAGTAATTCCAATGCATGGCCAGACCACCGCTCAGCAGATATTTACAAGCTGTGTGATGCCATTGAGAATGTTGGTTTGCCATGGAAGAGGTTTGTTGGAATAACAACAGATGGAGCGCCATCAATGACAGGGAGGAAACATGGACTGGTGGCACAAAACAAACTGGAAGAGGAAGGTGTGGAGGAGGCCATTGCTCTGCACTGCATCATCCATCAGCAGGTCCTTTGCAGCAAATGCCTGAAGTTTGACAATGTGATGTCTATTGTTGTGAAATGCATCAACCAAATCAGATCCAGGGGCTTAAAGCACCGAAGGTTCTGAGCTTTTTTAGAGGAAATGGAGTCAGAATATGGGGATGTGCTCGACTTCACTGAGGTACGTTGGCTCAGCAGGGGAAATGTATTAAAGAGACTTTTTGAGTTGAGAGCAGAAGTGAAGCCTTCATGGAGAAGGATGGAGTTAGTGTTCCTGTGCTAACTGATCCCAAATGGCTCATGGACTCAGCTTTTCTTGTTGATATGACACATGAGCTTAATGTACTGAACAAGACGTTACAAGGCCAGGGGCAACTTGTCAGTGCTGCCTATGACAACGTGAGAGCATTCTCCACAAAACTGGCGCTCTGGAAAGCTCAGCTCTCTCAGACAAACCTTTGCCATTTCCCAGCATGCAAGGCACTCCTGGATGCAGGCACACCATTCAGTGCTGACGAGTATGTTGATGTCATTTTGATGCTACAGGAGGAATTTGATCACAGATTTGCTGACTTCAAGACACACAGAGCCACCTTTCACATTTTTGCGGACCCCTTCTTCTTTGATGTGCAAGATGCCCCTTCTGTGCTTCAAATGGAGCTCATTGAGCTGCAGTGCAACTCTGAACTCAAAGCAAAGTTCAGGGAGGTGAGTGGAAAAGCAGAGAAGCTTGGACAATTTTTGAGAGACTTGAGCCCTAGTTTCCCTCGGCTTTCCCGAATGTTCAAGCGGACCATGTGCCTTTTTGGTAGCACATACTTGTGCCAAAAGCTCTTCTCCACTTTGAACTTCAATAAGTCCAAGTACAGGTCCAGACTTACGGATGATCATCTTCAAGACATACTGAGGGTTGCAACTGCTTCCTTCCTCCCTTTTTTAACCATGCCTTTATTGTGGAAAACCTTTCCTTATAACAATATGAGCAGCTAATGCAAATTTGATGTGAATTAGCATTATATTAGTGAGGAGTTAATGCTAAGTAGGCTACCATTAGCAGCTAAAGCTAATTTGAGGTGAATAAGCATTAGTAGCTTATGCTAATACCCTTTTCTCTTGTGTTATAATGATGTGAGACGTTAATGCTAAATAGGCTTCCATGAGTGACTCCTTTCCCTTGCATTATAAAGATGTGAAGAGTTTATGCTAAGTAAGCTGCCATTAGCAGCTAATGCTAATACTGTTTTCCCTTTCTTTATACAACTTGAGCAGCTATTGCTAAGAAGGCCACTTTTCTCTGCTAAGGATTTGTGTGACCATGATGGAAACTCTGATAAGCTAATGCTGCTAAGCTAATGCTGTTTATGGGCCCTGTTAGAATCAATATTTCATTCTCATTCTGTTGTTTGAGAACAATAACAGAAAAATGTGCACTTGAGAACAAATTTATTGTGAATTCAGCTGTGAATGTACAGTTTGTCATTATTTAAGCTTCCATTTCCAAATGTTAGCTGACACTTTATTAGGTACACTGGTATCTATATCAGGTACACCTGTGACCTAAATGTTCCCGCAAACAGACTCCTTGGAGACCCCTACATAAATATCCATGAACTATCCAGCTAGACTAGTGTGTCTGTCCCTGAAAATATTCCTGCATGTGTGATTGTTCATGTGTCATCTGCCCGAAACAAACAGGAAGTGAGTGAAAGACACAGGAAATGTTTCCAGCTCTTCCTCCTCTATCAGATTTTCTCTCCATACCTGAGAGTGTCCAGTCTCCAGCCTGGATCCTTCAGTCCAGCCGAGAGCAGCTTCATTCCTGAGGGACCTGGATGATTGTAGCTCAGGTCCAGCTCTCTCAGATGGGAGGGGTTGGAGCTCAGAGCTGAGGCCAGAGAAGTACAGCCTTCCTCTGTGATCAGACAGCCTGACAGACTGCAGACACACAAAACAACAATCTATCTGTCAACAGTTGTTTTCTCTTTGTCACAATAACATCTATCCATTTACATCCATTCAATGTAACTTTATTTATAAGTGACAATACCCAACAGACAACAACAGTCATCTGAAGCTGTTTAACAGTGTAAGGTAACCGCCTCCACTGTGAGCAGCACTTGGTGATGGTGGGAAGAAGAACTCCCTTTGACACAAAGATCCTCCCAGTGAAAACAGGCTCCAGGAGGAGCATCTACCATGACTGGTTGCAGGGTGAGGGGAAAGAGAAGAGATGAGCTCAGAGAGACAAGAACAAAACACAAACTAAGGAGAGAGAAGACAAAAGTTAAGGACATGCAGTAGTGACATATAAAAGCATCAGGAGTGAAAAGAGGGGAGAAGAAAGCAGAGCATCATGGGAAGTCCACCAACAGCCTGAGCCTATAGCAGCATAACTAAGGGATGGTTCAGGGTCACCTGATCCAGCTCGAACTATAAGCTTTATCAAAAAGGAAAGTTTGAAGCTGATCTTCAAAGTAGAGAGGGCGTCTGTCTCCTGAACTCAAACTGGGAGCTGCTGCCACACCCAGTCCAACATAGCCAGGCTTTCTTTGCTGCTTTGACAAAACCTCAAATCCCAGTCAGAGATGATGAGCATCATCACAGTGATGATCATTTCTCTGTTAACCCAGGCTTTCTGCTTCAGGATCTGTGCACGCTCACAGAACAAGGAGACCTTTAAACATCATTTCACTAAATGGATGGACTGAGCTCAGCCTACAGATGAACTGGTGCCAGAGATCATAAAGAACATCAAACAGTCAAATTCAACACTTTTAATGGAAATATGAGATTAATGCTGCAGACAATCATGAAGCTGCTGAATTCATGAACATCAAGAATGCAGCGAGTGGTAAAATAAAGATTTGACCTCAGTGTGCTCAGTGTTCCTGTCTATTCCTAACATATTCCTAACATGATAGCTGCACTTTAGAGCTCTAAAACTGGAACTGACACATGTTTAAACTCCACATGTTACTCAGTACATTCAGTTCTGACACTCGCCCACAGTCCAACAAAGGAAACATGGAGATCACATCAGTTTGTCACCAAAGTCTAATTATTAGGGCAACTTAACCTGTTATAATCTCGTTAACTCATTAACTGATTAACGTCAGCAATTATTTTAATCACAGTTTTTAAAATCATGATTATTGTGAAAGTGCTCACTGGCTCTGAATATAAAAGCCATGGGTCACAGGAGGGATGTTGATCAGTGCTGGCTTGAAATGGGCGTCATTATGCGTCTCAGCCAATGGGAGCATTGAGGGTGGGCCTAATACTACTGCAGCGCTCACATGACCCAGGACAGAGAGAAAGGGGCGGGGACAGAAACATGGAGACAGGTACAGATCTTTGACATGTTCATTTTAAACTGTTCCAGGAGGCAGTGTTGATACAACTAAAGTTATCTGTTGTTGAAGAAGTCGGTCTGAGGAACGTTCTTAGGATCAACAAATGACGGCATGTATGAGCCTCAAGACGCAGCATCACAAGAAGAACACATGAGCTGTAGAAAAAGGAGAGACTACGAAAGCCACGGCGTTACAACATGAACATGCTTGATCAGAGTGTGATTGTGAACAGGAGGAAGACTCAGCTGAGAACAGTGTGGTGGATACAGAGCAGAGCCCACCATCAGTACAGAGGCCTGTCCATTAGAGTGCTGCTCCAACATGCAGCACATGTACTTGGCCACAGCTGCAACATCTGTACCTGTGAAAGCTTCTTCTCTGTTGCTGCTCATATTGTGCAGAAGAAGAGAGTTTCTTTATCATCAGAAAATGTCAATGAGCTTGTGAGTCTTAGCAGCTGGCTCGGTGCAGAGGAGGAAGAACATGTCAGTCAGAGGAAGATAAATGCAGTTCATGTTGTCAACTCAACCTGGACTGTTGAAAGAGTTTTTCTTTGTCTGGTTTCTGACTGAGATTCTCCAAAGGAAATCCAGCACAAACACACACTTCACACACTCAAAGTCCTGCACAGTAAATGAGCTGATGAGCGTTTGTGCTGCTGCCTGATAACAGAACAATAGTTCTGCTGCTTCCTGTTCTGCAAACACACATTTATAAATGTTCACTTGCTGTTGATCAAAGGTATGTTGGTGGCTCTGGACGCTGAGGGAACTTTGTAAAAAACTAGATCAAATGTTAACGTCCTGGCAGAGGCAAAGAACTTTGATTTGATATTTGATTAGATTCATGTTTCAGCTCAGACTGACAGAAATATTTGAACTGCTGCTGTGTTAAAGGGAACACTGCTGTTAGAAAGCACCTGATCTGTTTCTGCACACTGAATGTTGCACTTCTCATACTGCAGTACTATTAAAATAAGTACACAATGCACTACTTTTGAACTCATGATTGAATGTTGCTGTAACAAAGCCATTAATGTGATTCAAAGTGTTCATGGTTTCCCAGCACAACAAATGATTGCACAAGTGTGACTGATCCACTTTCTAATGTGTGTGTAGCCCACACTGTGTGTCACTGTGTCACAGGTGAGTCTGTGTGTCCAGGTTCTATGAGGACAACAGGATATAGTGACTGAGTCCAGCAGCTTAAAGTCTGACTCCATCCTCCATTTAAATAACTCACAGCAACAACTGAATAGCTTTGCCTTTGTGTAGCTGACACTTCATTTTAATGTCCTTCTATTCTGGTTCATCTGGTCTCAGTTTCTATAAGCACACAGGTTTCATCAGGACTCTATGACCTCAGTAATCTTTGCTGGGCCTTAATGCTCTGAACAAAGCTGCACATCACAAGACTAAATAGAAATGAATCAGTCTTTCATTCTCACTGCTGTTTGACTTCAGCTCTCAATGTCCCACCATAACCCATGGAAAGAATTACTGTCCATCCAGGCTGCTGAACATGAAGCTGAAGAAGGTGGAGTATTGTGAGGGCTGATGGAGATGATGATGAGGAATCCAGGAGCAGTGGGTGGATGGCAGCATCAGCATGAAGGATCAGTGTGAGAACACATCATCATCCACAAAGGAAACCAGTCTGAGTGTCTGACGCTCTTGTTAGAAAGACGCAGTCCCAGCAGTTAGCTTGTCTGCTAGTTAGCTGAGAGCTAACTCACTTGTACATTGAATACCAAACCGTGTAAACCAGGGGTGTCAAACATATGGCCCGTGGGCCAAATCCAGCCCTTGAGATAATTTCATATGTCAAATATTGATGAATTTTCAGGCTTGCTGATAATCAATGTGAGCACGGCTGAGGTTTTATTCTGATGAGCAAACCATGTGGCCAAACACTTTAAGAGACAGACTGGGATCATACCATTATGTGAAAGAGGACGGAAATGTCCCATAGACAGCAAGGGTAGTGGTAGAGACCAGTACACAGAGAAATGGGAGCTGTACTGAAATGCAAGCGTGTCAGGAAAGAGTGAAAAGGCAAAATGAGCAGCATCTGGCTGCATTTCAGTGATATTGGAGACCACAAAGCTGAGTGCAACATTTATACAGGAGATATACAGGAGACGCTGAGAGTAGAACTGATAAAATTAGGAGCTGGCTAAAGTGAGACCCATTTTTATTTCCACCCATTTTCCACTGTGGAGGACAAAAGGTTTCAAACTGGTCCAGGTCTTAAACCTCACGTGTTCTTCCTAATAGCAGTAAATGGATAAAAATAAGGCTTTTATGAAAACACTGAATACAACTTGCTGCCTTTAAAAAGACTAAATGTACAGTTCAGTATTGAATCCTACATAAAATAAACTATATATAAAGTGTGTCTGAATGGCAGAGATGCAGAAATATGTGCATGTAGCACAGAGCCACGGCTCAGTGTCTGAATGAGTCTCACAGACCTGAATGTGCTGTTGAAGCCATTTATAATTATAACGTAATTCTTTACTCGTTTGATCTGCTCCTTACCACAAGCCACCAGACGTAGAAGGTTTTGGACTTTTAACTATATTTTCTGAAGTTTTACAACTTTTCTTACTGTTAAAAACCTCGTTATGGCCATTCATGCTGTACAAAGTAATTAGACATGTGTGGTATCTACAGAAACGTCAGAATCTCAGCTAAAAGTTCACAAAACCATCTCAACAACCACCAAACAGCTGAAACAGCAGGTGAACAGATCACACAAAAAAGATGTAAACACAAATCCCCCTGATCATCTGTTTTTTAAACATGAAGTGTAGTTTTGGACGTTCATTTACTGCTGGTTCAGTGAATTTTGGTTGGACAGTGATGAAACCTGCAGCCTCAGAATCTGTGAGAAGTCTGCTTTCAGCACCCAACAGCATTGTTGTGTTGTGTGCTGTGGATTCACCTCTGCAAACTCATCACTGTTTCACCATCATGTTTCTACTTAGACAACAACAAAGGAAGCAGTTCCCAGGAACTACTTCCTGTCTTGTTAACATAAGAGTATGTTGCCCTTCAAAACACCTCCACTTCTCCTCTTATTAGAGGACTGCCTTATTATTAATCTGCTAATTCTGTCAGTTGATGAAAGAAAAATGCTTGATCTCACCTGAGAGTTTCCAGTGTACAGCGTGGACTCTTCAGTCCTTCAGACAGAAGCTTCACGCCTGAATCCTTCAGGTTACTGTTACTCAGGTCCAGCTGTCTCAGATTAGAGGTCTGAGAGCTGAGACCTGAGGCCAGAGCTTCACAGCTTCTCTCTGACAGGTCACAGTGACTCAGTCTGAAAAATAACAGATAAACAATTACAAAAATAAAACACTTATGTCGAAGTGTAATGAGATACTATTATATTTAGCAATATTTAATCTTGTTTTGTCAGGAAACTGAGCACTGATGCAGAGCAACATGTGGAGAGAATCAGAGGAGAAGAAGTGAAGAGAGAACAGCAGTAAAACAACACTGAATTGTTCAGTGTGCTTTTGATATCAACAGAATGTGTCAAATTTCTTTATTTTGTATTTGTTTTAGTAGAATTGATGATTATCACTTAGATAACAACCACAGGCCAGGTCTAAATTGTACTTTGGTGACAGTTACACCCAGAAATATTTCAGAAACGTGGACAATTTGTGCTCCATTGTATTCAGTATTGAACAAACTGAGTACCGATGACCACTTAATATTTTTGATATTTTATTTGAGTTGTTCCACCTGATCTGTGTTAACTAGAATAAACATTTAAAAACTAAAGCTATGATCACATATGTACTCACAGAGCTTTGTTGGAGGCTTTGACCACTGGCAGCAGCCTCAGAAGAGCCTTTTTAAAGGCTCATGTTCTCACTTAGATCACTTTATAGCTGTATATCTCAAATTTCTGTAAAGTTATTTATTTCATATTCTGTATAGTTTTTCATATTTATATCCTGTTCATAGCCTGTACATAGCTTGTACTCACTACAGCCTGTACATACTTAGTTATAGAATATTCACAACATACTTCATACCGTGTACATTATAACATACCATAATAGACCCATTTCTGTAATATACTTACATATCTATACTATTGTTAATATATATTGTAATATATCTATATCACTAAAGCACTTCTGGATGGATGCAAACTGCATTTCGTTGCCCTGTACCTGTGCAATGACAATAAAGTTGAATTCTATTCTAATTCTATTCTATTTATTTCTACTTACATTTCATTCTGGGAAAAATGGAGATTACTTTGAAAACAGGAACTATTTTCCCCAAAAATCAGCCCTGGATTAGTAAATCACTCCAACATGTTCTCAGGCAGAAGAAGCTGTCTTGTTATGAGGGAGAGAAGAAAAGCAGCTAAAATCAGGTGTAAAAGTAAAGCAGAGGATGAGCTGAATAAAGGACACTCAAGGCTGGCTTGGAAAGGAATGAAGTCCATGGTGGGGATGCAGAACAAGGAGCAAAGATGAATGTGATGCTGAATCAGCAGAAGACTTGGACTCATTGGATTCCAGCTTTTTTTTTTATTGACATTTTAGAATCACTATACAATACCATCAACTTCAGCTATCTTTCAGTACATATATATTTTTTTATTTTTTTTCTATATTTAAACAACTAAAATATCCATACAATAAGAATGAAAGAAGAAGAAGAAAAGAAAAAGAAGCAAAACAGGAAACAACAAACAACATAAATAAAAAATACATAAGGAAAAAGAAAAAGGAAAGAAAAATAAATAAATAAATATAGGGAGTGTGTTTTTGTTTCCATTAATGTAACTAATTTTTCCTCTAGTCTTCTAGTAGTTAACAAAGTCAAAATCTAATGCAAAAGCAAAAACTAATTAGTCTGCCTTCCTCCATTACCACACATAAAGCTGTTAATCCTTTATATGTCCAATCTTTGAATCTGGTGTCCAATTTATTTGGAGCAAAATGTGTGTCATATGCACACCACTTAAGAACTGCTATATCCTCTTCTAGTTTATATTCTTTTATTACTGTTTCCCAAAATTTAAAAGTCAACTTGATCCATGGATTTTCAATAGTTTTTATTAAATTTTGCAAGCTTCTGTCTGCTATAATAGCTTATATGGGGATGGAGGTCAGACTCTCCTCAATAACTTTCCATTGAGCGTCATATGAAGGATTACATCAGCATATCATAGGCCTTAATTGTGCTGCCCAATAATATTCCCTAAGAGAAGGTAAGCCCCACCCCCTTTTCCTTTGTTAAGTTGTAGGGTTTTAAATCTAATTCGGGGCCTTTTTCCTTGCCATATGTATCTTGACAAAATTTCATCCCATTCATTAAACTGTTTCTGGTTAATTTCTATTGGTAATGTTTGAAATAAATATAATAATTTAGGAAGAATATTAATTTTAATTGAGTCTATTCTCGAATATAAACTTAAATATGGAATTAGATTCCATCTCGCTATATGTTCCTTAATTTTTTTCTGTATTGGTAAATAATTTCGTTCTAATAGTTCTGTAAGATCCTTAGGTATTATGACTCCTAGATATTTAAAGTACTCTGTTTGCCATGCTAATTGATACTTATTTTTAATTTCTTCTGATGGAATATAGTTGTACTTAAGCAATTGTGTTTCACTCATATTAACCCTATATCCAGATAGTCGACCAAAGTATTCAAATGATTGCATTAATTTAGGTAAAGAGTTTGATGGTTGACCCAAAAATATTAAAATATCATCTGCATAGCAGGCTAATTTATGCTCCTTTTCATGGATATTAATATCTTCTACTTCTTTATTTTGTCTTATATATTGAGCCAATGGTTCCAGATATAACGCAAATAATAATGGTTAACACGCACAGCCCTGCCTTGTTCCTCTTTGCAGCTTAATACTATTTGATAGGTAGCCATTAATTTTAATCCTTGCCGTAGGGTTATCATAAAGTGCCTGTATTGTCTTAATTATATTTTCGTGAAAGCCAAATGTATGCAAGACTCGGTAAAGAAAGTTCCAATTAACTGAATCGAATAAGAGATAATTGCTTCTTTCCAGCTAGAAGGTACTTGAGCCTTCTTTAGGATCCAATTCATTGTTAGAAGCATCACTGGTATTAATTCTTCTTTTAGCTCCTTGTACCATTCTGCCGTATATCCATCTGATCCTGGAGATTTATTTATTTTAACTTTACTTATTGCTATTCTTAGTTCCTTTTCTGTTATATCTTCAATCAAAGTTTTATTCTGTTCTTCATTCAGTACTGGTAAATCAAGAGAATCTAAAAAACTGTTAATTTCAACTATACTACTCTCTGTGTTATTAGCATACAGAGTCTTATAAAATGTTTCAAATGCACTCTGAACTTCTATTGGTTTATTTTTTATTAGTTTTGTCACTGGATGTTTAATTTTGTGAACTGTATTATCTGCTATTTTCTTTTTTAGTTTCCAGGCTAATACATTCTTTGCTTTTGATCCTCCCTCATAATACCTTTGTTTAAGAAACATTAATTTTTTTTAAATTTCATATGTGGTCAAATCATTTATTTCATTTCTTGTTTTCCTAATTTCCTCCAATATATCCTGAGATGTTTTTCTTTCATGCCTTTTCTCTAATTCTTATTTTGTAGCTCTTCTAATTTCTTATTTCTCATCTTTTTCTTATAAGAGGATATTGCTATAATTTTCCCTCTCAGGACAGCTTTTAAGGCATCCCACAGTATAGGAGGAGACACCTCACCATTGTCATTAGTTTCCATATAGAAGTGAATCTCTTTCTTAATTTGTCCTTTAAAGTGAGGATCATTCAGTAAGCTTGAATTTAATTTCCAATTATTGAGTTTTGGTTGCACGTTTAAATCAACAGACAGGTATACTGGTGCATGATCGCTTAACTCTATTGCTCCAATTGCACAAGTGTTTATTTTATCTTTATTTTTCCCAAAAGTTATGAAATAATCTATTCTTGTGTATAACGAGTGCGGTGAGGAAAAATAAGTATAATCCCTTTGGTAGGGATGCAAGTCTCTCCATATATCAATTAGTCCCACCTCCTTCATCAATGTATTTATATTCTTAATTAATGTTTTAGTATTCTGTGCTTTTCTATTGGAAATATCTAGCTTTGGTTGTAGATGTATATTTAAATCTCCTCCGCAAATTAGGAAACCTACTGTCTCTGTTACCATCACATCTATAATTGTCTTAAAGAAATAAATATTGCTTCCAGGGGGTGCATATATATTTAACAACGTGACTGGGTTCCCCTCAATGTTTCCCCTTACCAAAATATAACGTCCCTCTTTATCACTTATCTCGGATATTTTTTCAAAGAGTAATTTTCTTGATAACAGGATAGCCACTCCTCTCCTTCGTCCAGTTTTATAGGAAGAGGAGAAAACTGTTGTATAACCCATTCTTTTCAGTTTTTCATGCTCCTTACAGTCTAGATGGGTTTCCTGTGGATACACTATTTGTACTTGTTCTTTCTTCATTTTAGTTAAAATTTTATTACGTTTAATTGGATTCGACAGGCCATTTACATTATATGATATGATTTTTACCTTATCTTTAAGCATACCCTTACTATTTGAATATTATTAATGTAACAACGACATGTACCATCAGACCACTCCCTAAACATACATAAGCAAACATTAATATTAACATTAAAGCTGTATAAAACAACAGCTACAGAAATAAGCTTTATTTGGTCAAAGAAAAAGAAAAGAAAAGACTTCCAACTGTGGGGTCCCCGATATGACCCTAAGTAAGCCCCGATAAAAGAGGGGGCTTCGAGGGGGGCCTCTCTCACCTCTATGTGAGACAGGGCCTTCCTTAGCCAGCAGGCCAATGTCCATTCTACTAATAGCATAGGTAGCACGTCCGCCTATTTTCAATTTCTGCATTGCCACTTCAGTATATTATTTCGAGATAAGAAGTCTTTCCCAGTGTATATGGCTATAGCTTGATTCCAGCTTTGATATCATTGATTTCAATGAAGAGCTTTGTGATTGTAGCAAAGGGCTGGTAGCTCTGAGAGTCCCACTGAGGCGTTTGTGAAGGTTCGCAGTTATCTAAAGAGCTTAGAAAAAAAGGCATCTGGACATCTTTAAGTTTTTTGAAGACGTTTCGCCTTTCACCTCTCATCCAAGAAGCTTCTTTATTTCTAGGGTCAAATGGTGGAGAGTCCCAGATTAGCCTGTGTACAAACAGACTTCAGCCATATGAGAGTGAGTGTGAGTGAATGAGAGCACACACAGGACACTCTGATCTCTGAATGTGTGTGACGCAGTGAAAAAGAGGATTGTACTGGATATACTGTGACTGACAAACAGAGTTTAAAGAGAAAGGTGTTTGGATTAAAATGGATTATGCTAAAGTGAACGTGCTAATGAAATCTGGACTGACTGAAATGTGAAGTGAAGATAATTCAGATGTAAAAGAGAGAGAAACTGATAATAAGGTGGGGCTGGAGATCAGTGAAGGGCATGTAAACACCTGATTGGTTGAGTAGATATCAGATCGACAGTTTCACAGTTTTCCCTGTGGATTATAACTTTAAGAAGATGTGACATTCATCAAGGAATCCTGCTCTCCGGATTATTTCCATGAACACTGAGCTGGATCACATCTACAGTGCTGGAAGTGCCCGTCTCACCACCAACCTCTCTGTGCACATTCACTTTTCAACCCTTTGTGAGACACTAAAGGTGTAAATCTGAGTATTTATCTATGTTAGTCCGAACACCTCTAATAGGTTGGTTTAGTCTTTCCAAGTCATATCTTCCCTTAGATCTGCGGTCCAGGCTCCTAAAATCATCCTAGTTTAACAAACACTACAATCTAGAGGAGAACTGCACTAACAGGTGTGACTGATAAGATCTGACCTGCAAGGATACTCATGTTTATGTGTATCAGGACAAGCAGGGAAGACCTGGACATCAACTCTGTCAGGCTGCCTGAGTCCTCTCACCCACAACAGCTCATCAACTCTAAACAGGAATGAGCAGCTCATTTCAAAATAAAAGGTTGGAATTGTAAAGAAAACAAACAGAGCTCATAAACTGAAACTGATTTCATTTTTTCAGCTGGAACATTTTAGTTGTTCCTTTTTCAATACATACATAATTATATTTACAGTAAGTCTTATCAATCCCCTTTTCCCTGCCAGTCACCGCCAATGTTCCCTCTAATGTTTCATGTGTCTGAGCGAACACACAAACTCCCTGAGCGTCCCTTGGACCACTGTGAGCAACAGCAGACGTGTGCACTGTGGTCACGCCAGCATCTTATCCATCCAAGTTACATGGTTTATTAAAGTAATCAAATTACAGCATTTACATTTATGTTAGACTACTTTTAATTAACTGCTTTAGCCCACTTACAATGAAAATTAAAAACAACCTTGTTCATGACCTGTAGCATGTTAACACTATTGGAAGTAAAAATAACTTGAACTCCAATTTTGAAAACACAACTTTATTTTTTCTATTTTTATAAAGCTCTGACTTGTATTATGAGTCTGTGGTCTGGGAGAGAGTCTGTAACTCTGTCTGCAAAATACAGTAAATAATGACCAATGTTGGACAATTAATTATATAGTTACTTCTTCAAAAAAGTTACTGGGTTTTGCAAACAAAGTTTGTTGCAATAAATACTGAATACTATCGTTGTTATAAACAACAATACTATTCAGGAAGAAAACCAAACATTGCAGATATTTTATCATAGCTCAGGTTTTACGCGGCCGATCAACACAATTTAAAAACTGGTATAAAGTCCACACTTTTTCCCTCAGTTGCTCCGTCTGTCCTGCTCACATCTCCAATGGTTGTACACGTTGTCATTAACGTGGCTTCACCTCATCATCAGCCACTTTGCTCGCTATAACACCATTGTCGGCACATAAGGACGCTGTCATAGCCTGTCAGCGACGTTGATTAGCTGCGTATATACGAATGTGAATCGCGTGATTGGCTGGACTATGGGATAAGGTGGCATCGTTCTAATCCCATATGGGAGCAGCCAGTCACTGACTAACACTGCAGAACAGAATTGTTGAAGATTTAATTTTAATTTCAATTGAGATTTGATTTTTTTTGTTGTTGTGTGCAACACAGATTTTCAGTGCGCAGAGACGTGCCAGCAGCTTAGAGGGAACATTGGGCACCACCACAGTTCACTTCAACAAGACTTTACTTCAGATTTGTTTTCATGTTTTGATCCAGTGATGAGAGCCGTTTCCCCCATGTCCAGTCCTTGTACTAAGCTAGGCTAAACATGTCCAGGGCCTGTCTCTGTGCAGCTTTTAATCTGATGTTAATAAGGTAGAAATGGAGGAAGAAGAAAATGACTTCATCAATCAACATGCAGCTACCAACCCAAATGGTGAGGTGGTGGTTAGTTATTACTGTTGTTTCTGATCCCCTACATTATCCTACATTCAAATATATTCTCCAGCTACAATAGTGTTTGTGTTCCTAAAAGGATTTCATGAATGTGTTATTGTTCATGTCACATCTGTATGAAACAAAGAGGAAGTGAGGTTTATCCTTCATGATCACAAACTGTTCCATGTAAACCTGAGATCTGCGTGGAGCAGCTGACCTGTACGATGTGCTCAACACAAACATTATTTACCATCAGTTACTGTGTGACTGAACCACGTGGGTGTATGAAACATCGCTTTCAGTTTTAATAGCACATGGCAACATTCAGACGTGAATCTATACAGTAACACTTTGATTTGTTATAGTGAGGAGACTGTTGAAGGAACGATGAGGGGAAACTGTAACAGCAGCAACAGAAACCAGGAGACAAAGCTGAGGTCTGGGTTCCTCTATGCTACACACAGCCTCCTGCTCCTGGACTTTAGAAAACACATAAATGTCTGCAAGTACACTTACTTCAGAAACTCTATTAAACTCATTACAAGTTTACTTCAGCTTTAAATTACTCACAACATCAGCACACACGAGTAAACAAAGTAACTCACAGCTACTGTTCAAGTTTAGTCATCTTTAATACAAATATACCTCATTATTATGAATCTCACAGCTACCTGCTCATTGAACTGAACAATAATTCTGTTTGACCATTAAAACAAAATATGTGACTGTAAAAAAATCTTCAGACAGTAATTAAGAATCTCCTAAGCAATCCAAAGATAAAGAAAAGTTCACCTGCCAATTCTATAAAGCTTGGTTGTTTGTACAATAATATCATTTAATGATATGTTTGGATCCTGACCTGAGAGTTTCCAGTGTACAATGTGGACTCTGCAGTGCAGCAGACAGAAGCTTCACCCCTGAATCCTGCAGGTCATTGTTACTCAGGTCCAGCTCTTTCAGACTAGAGGACTGGGAGTTGAGAACTGAGGACAGAGCATCACAGCTTCTCTCTGAGAGGTTACAGCCACTCAGTCTGGAAGAAAACAAACAAACAATTAAATCAGTCAAATGAAACATTTTTAATGCCAGCATGCAATACAATTATTGGTTAACTAAATAGCCTCATTAAAACACAACTCTTCTTCTATAGCAGCACTTACTCCTTGTAAGCTCCACCTGCTCCACCATCTGAGTCAGAAGACATGAAAACAAACTGTAAATCTAGTAGAAACATGATTGGAAATCTTCTCAGATCCATTTGTACATTTAGAGCCTGATCCTGAAATATAGCAGCACGGACATTCACAGCAGCAAAGGGTTCTTGCTGATCTGACCTGGCTTGGCCCTGGCTTATTGAAGATTAAAGAAAGCAGAATCAGCTGTTCAAACCCCACAAGGCTGCCCGCTGTGACTGAAACAATGGGACGGGTCGTGACTTCTCAAAATGGGCTCATTGAACGCAGCACGGATAAGATCTTGAAGAAGCTCATGGCGGTCGTGAGTTCTCAGACTTTGCTCTTTGAGCGCAAAACTGATAACCTCTCGGAGAAGCTCGTGGCTCTCCAACGGGAGATTGAGAGACGAGTGACGGACTGTTAGATCAGCTGTGAAATTGACATGCAGTTGTTCGCACCAAAGAAAGCCACCATCATCTCATGCGGCTAACATACCGGCGCGAGCTGTGGTCTCAAGGCTGGAGCTGAACATAACAAATCTCACCCTGATAACAGACGGTGTTTAGACTGTTCCTTCCCATCCTAAGCATGCTTATCCCCTCCCGGTGCAGACGGTGGGTCGAGGGGACCAGCGCAAATGCTGCAGGCCCGGGTGCGCTGTCTACACCGGCTGTCTCTCACCTTTTACCCATCCCTGTTGCTTGTCATGTGCTTCTATGGCGCATTAAGAGTTTTCATGTGTTCTGCGCTAAGGTCATTTTTTTTGTCTGTTCTCAAACTGATCTCCCTGTTGGAGCTCAGTCTGGGAGGAGTTCTTTTTTCTCCTCATCTTTCCTGATGTTGTGCATTTTCTGCTGTTCGGTTCCGGGTCGCTGCTCTAGCGGCTGACCGGCCAGCTACCTAGCCTGACCCGTCTCCCCAATGTGATGTTTGTGTATTGTATGTACGGTTGGCAAGCTCAGTATCCTAATTGCCCCTTGAAAATAAATACAGTGTTCTGAATCTGAATCTGAAAAGATTACAGAAGACGACTCTGTTCAGTAAATATTACGCTCATGCTGTCAAGAAATACCAAAGGTAGGTAAAACTCTGGTTGTTGCAGCCATCCAGTATGACATGCTTTGTACTGTCCTGCTGCAGTTTGTGACACCTGGTTGATGAGTTGTGAAGGATGATGAAACAAACACTTCACTCAATGTTTGTCTTCTAAACTGGATGTAATTTTGGCAGCCGATAGTTTTTCTTAATCTATCCCAGCTGCAAATAGGAACACAACAAATAAATAACTTTACCCACTTGGATCCTTATCATTCAAGATTGTGAAAAGATTCTCTACTCAGAGAATACTGGTGATGTTAGATGAGAGAGATGGAAGGTGATGAAGGGGAAGAGTTTTCAGAACTTGAGGCCTTTTGTCTTCACTGTATAGGACAAAGAAGACAGGAAGGGAGGGAGAAGTGAGGAGAATAACACACAGGAAATGGTCATGGGCAGACTCAAACCAGGCCCTGGAGTCACGACTCTAACCTTCAGTGCATGGGTCACCTGCTCAGCCAGGTAAGCTACAGCAGTCAGCAGTGTGTGAGTTAATTTGGAGACAATGATGACTATAAGTCAGGTAAAAAAAATACTATCATCAACCAACAAGGGGAAAACAGTGAGCTTGAATGACCAAGCTTTGACCAAGTGTGGCTCACTCCTCGGTCTTCTTGCACAAGGAGTGAACCACCCTGCATGGCCATCAATGTGGTGCAACCAAGGCCATCATACAGTACAGGCCATCCAAGCTGATTTTAACTTTTCCTCCCAGATACCACCTTAGAAATCATCTAGATTAGGATATGTTGGCTGTTCTAGATCCAATCACAACAAACAGAGAGCTGTTGTGTGTCCAAGGTGAACAGGAAGAATATATACATGCATAAAGTCAATAAAGTCAGAAGGTTTGCTTTAGACTGTGCTGCAGTTTATCATCAAAGACAAACAGGCACCATGCTGCCAACAAATGGCATCAAGTCTGACTTTAGTTTACTTTTTTTTTGTTCTTTTTTTTAAATCAAGATTAAATTTTATAGCAACCACAGCAGAGATGACCAGGGAAGGTGTGCTTGAGGGGATATAGCTAAAACAGCTGGTTTCAGACTGAAGATGAACTGAGGTGCTGCACCCAAGTCTGCAGGTTCAGGGAGGGACAAACATCTGCTGCAACCAGATTGGAGTGAGAGGAGAGAGCAGGCCAACAACAACAAAGAAACAACAAACACACTGTGGAAGACCGAAGCAGAGTTTAGTTTAAAGTGGAACTAAGGATGTTTCTCTGGCTGCCAGGATTCACTGAGTAATTCAAATGCTTTCTTTAATGCAGGACCCACCATGCATGTAAAAGCAAGTGTTTCACCAACATTTGTGACTAAAATAGACCTGCAGTAGAAATGTATCTAGGAGCATGCATGTGAATATAAAGTATCACAACATCAGGCACATGCAGCCTAAGTGTTTAAACAAAGACTGATAACATAACAGCAGCAGTGATGATCAGAGTTTATGGTGAATCCAGCGTCTCGAGTTCTGGAGGCATCAAAGAGGTCACAGTTGTATTGGAGAAATCCCAAAACTTTAGGATACAATTTCATACAGAGACAGAAAACCTGGTGAAATAAATTACTGACACAGTTGGATGTTAAAAGTAAAGACATGAGTACAAATGTACTCACAGAGCTTTGTTGGAGGCTTTGACCACTGGCAGCAGCCTCAGAAGAGCCTCCTCTGAAGCAGAGTATTTCTGCAGGTCAAACACATCCAGATCTTCTTCTGATGACAGTAAGATGAAGACCAGAGCTGACCACTGAGCAGGAGACAGTTTATCTGTGGAGAGACTTCCTGATCTCAGGGACTGTTGGATCTCCTCCACTAGAGAACAATCATTCAGTTCATTCAGACAGTGGAACAGATTGATGCTTTTCTCTGCAGACAGATTCTCACTGAGCTTCTCCTTGATGTACTGGACTGTTTCCTGATTGGTCTGTGAGCCACTTCCTGTCTGTGTCAGCAGACCTCGTAGGAGAGTCTGATTGGTCTGCAGTGAAAGACCCAGGAGGAAGCGGAGGAACAAGTCCAGGTGTCCATTTGGACTCTGCAAGGCCTTGTTCACAGCACTCTGGTGGAGAGATTGAAGTTTTAGTTTGTTAAATAGTTTAGACCATGTAGAGGTTGTTTGTTGTTGTTCCAGCAGATTGAGTCCAGAGTTGATGAAGGTCAGATGGACATGAAGAGCAGCCAGAAACTCCTGAACACTCAGATGGATGAAGCAGAACACCTTGTCCTGGTACAGTCCTCTCTCCTCTTTAAAGATCTGTGTGAACACTCCTGAGTACACTGAGGCTGCTCTGATATCGATGCCACACTCTGTCAGGTCTGATTCATAGAAGATCAGGTTTCCTTTCTGCAGCTGATCAAAAGCCAGTTTTCCCAGAGACTCCATCATCTTCCTGCTCTCTGGACTCCAGTGTGGATCTGTCTCAGCTCCTCCATCATACTTGACCTTCTTCACTTTGGCCTGAACCACCAGGAAGTGGATGTACATCTCAGTCAGGGTCTTGGGCAGCTGTCCTCCCTCTCTGGTTTCCAGCACATCCTCCAGAACTGTAGCAGTGATCCAGCAGAAGACTGGGATGTGACACATGATGTGGAGGCTTCGTGATGTCTTGATGTGGGAGATGATGCTGCTGGCCTGCTTCTTATCTCTGAATCTCTTCCTGAAGTACTCCTCCTTCTGTGGGTCAGTGAACCCTCTGACCTCTGTCACCATGCCAACACAGTCAGGAGGGATCTGATTGGCTGCTGCAGGTCGTGTGGTTATCCAGAGGCGAGCAGAGGGAAGCAGTTTCCCCCTGATGAGGTTTATCAGCAGCACATCCACTGAGGTGGACTTTCTAGGGTCAGTTAGGATTGTAGTTTTGTGGAAGTCCAGAGGAAGGCGACACTCATCCAGACCATCAAAGATGAACACAACCTGGAAGTCTTCAAAGCTGCAGATTCCTGCTTCTTTGGTTTCAGTAAAGAAGTGATGAACAAGTCCCACCAAGCTGAACTTTTCCTCTTTCAGCACATTCAGCTCTCTGAAAGTGAATGGAAATATGAACTGGATGTCCTGGTTGGCTTTGTCTTCAGCCCAGTCCAGGCTGTATTTCTGTGTTAAGACTGTTTTCCCAATGCCAGCCACTCCCTTTGTCAGCACTGTTCTGATTGGTTCATCTCTTCCAGGTGAGGCTTTAAAGATGTCTTCTTGTCTGATGGTTGTTTCTGGTCTGTCTGGTTTCCTGGATGCTGTTTCAATCTGTCTGACCTCATGTTCATCATTGACCTCTGCAGTCCCTCCCTCTGTGATGTAGAGCTCTGTGTAGATCTGATTCAGGAGGGTTGGGTTTCCTGCTTTAGCGATGCCCTCAAACACACACTGGAACTTCTTCTTCAGGGTGGATTTAAGGTTACGATGACAAACTGCAGCTTGAAGTTCTGAATGAGAAGAAAAATAAACACTCAATTCCAAAAAGAACTAATCTTTAAAACATGTTGCTCCATCTTCCATCTCTGGAAAATGTTCATTTATCCAGCAGCTTAAATCTTTAGAGAAATCCTCTTACTGCTCTGCAGACGGTCAGCCAGCTCCTCCTGCTTCATTCTCCTCAGGAAGTCCACTGTGATCTTCACAAACGCCTCTCTGCTGCTGCTCCTCTGACTCTCTAAGCATTCTGGGTAATCTGGACTCAGAACCTTCTGGATCTTCTTCAGCTCGTTCTTCACAAAAGTGATGATGTTGTCCTCCAGCAGCTGGAACAGAATATTTATGAATGAGCCAATCAGACTGAAATCATGGAGCCAAACATCAGATCCATGTTGGACACACTGACGATCCACTGGTCTACAAAGAGCAGCATGGAGATGACTGTGAACAGAACAGATGTAACAGTAGTTGTTGTACATGTACAGACCATAAATATGGAGTCCAGCTGTGTTTGATGCTGCTGGGCAGACTGACCACTGGGAACCTCTGAGCTCTGCTGCTCCACTCTGTGGAGGAACCATGAAGGATTAGATCAACACAGGATAAAGATCCAGGAGTTTCTGCTCAAATAACTTCATCTGAATCAAGTCTGTCAAGTTTTAAACTCTCAGATTGTGAACATATCAGTAATTTTCAGTCTGTTTTCATGGACGTCCTTTCAGTGGTGATGTCAGGGATGATTTTGAAGAAGCTCATCAAACTGAACCATCAGCAGATCACTGCTCCAAAACCAGAACATGATCCGAGTCTCCCTCCACCACCAGAACACCAGCTTTACTAACGTGGTAGATCAGTGTAGTACAGATCAATAACTGATGAGTCATTTGATCAAAATCACTGAGTGCTTCACGTCTGACCCTCTGATGCTTCTGTAGACATTTTGCATATTTAATGAATGTCTGACAGTTTTACATTCATTCTATGAACACAGTGGAAATGTTGTGTTATAGTCTCCATGTTGTTTCCAGCATCATAAATTCTTAAGTTCAGAAAATTAGATTCTTTCTTCACAGCTGAAAAACAACAACATTTATTCTCTATTGAAATCTGCATCGTCCACTCCAAAGGTCACAATCTGAAGGTAACATCTGGTTTTGTTCCCTGTGGTTAACTCTGAGCATCAGTATGGTGGGATTTATCCACTACATCCACACCACTGTGGTTCAGTGTTGTCCTGATGGAGTAACAGCAGCCAGTATGATCCAGGCTTTAGCTGCTGGGTCTCTGTGTGACCTCTCAGACTGTTTAACAGATCAGACACAAAGAGAATCAGAGCAGCTCTGTTCTTTAAAGACAAACATGAACCCACTCAGGTCACACTTTCCCCACAGATATGAGCATCACTGTCCTCAAACAGCAAATGACCAAGTCGAACATTTGGATCTTTTCTCTTTCATTGTTTTCTTTTTAATGAATCTTTGTAACAATCTGAGGATGTTTCAGGTCATATTTATCCAGGAAACACAAACATGTAAAGGAGTCATCACAGCTCTCTGACCTCGTTGCTCCAGGTTCACCACTGAAGCCTGGGGGTGGAGTTTTGGACCGGTCACTCCTCACAGACGGACAGCTGGACCCTGCAGACTGTGACCTCTGACCTCTGCAGACACAAACATGATTGAAGCAGCTGTGATCACACAGACTGCAGATAATGCAGCTGTTTCCTGTCAGTAACATCCTCTTAGATTAGAGTTCAGCTTTTTACAGGAAAACTGGACAAAACTGATTTTTGTTACAAACTCATTTTCATTTCCTCTCAGCTCACAAACACAGTCAGACAATCAACCAGAGTCAACACTGATTATAATGTCAGTGCAGAATTATTTCTGTTACTCAGTGAGTTCAGCTCTCTGACCTCGTTGCTCCAGGTTCACCACTGAAGGCTGGAGGTTGATGTTTGGACCAGTCACTCCTCACAGACGGACAGCTGGACCCTGCAGACTCTGCTCTGTCCTCCTCTTCCTCCATCATCATCTTCAGTCAGTCTGAGAGGTAAACCACAAACACTCAGTGAGTTCACATTAACAGGAGGAACTGAGTTACAGTCGCTGACCTCTGACCTGTCATGTGACCATGAAACCAGGTCAATATGTCTGTAGGTTCAGTCATCCAGGTCATGTGATCTAAGGAGCTTGGAGAGAAAAGAGACGTCTTTAAGTTTCTGGAAGACGTTTCATCTGAGAAGCTTCTTCAGCTCTAAAACCAAACGGTGGAGAGTCCCAGATATTTAAACCTGAGAGGGAAAGAAAGCATGTCGCTGACCCACCACTGATGTTATTTCAAGGAGGAAACTGAGAGCCTTTGCACCAGGAGCACAAACATCAGCTCCAGCAATGATCCACTGATGTGTTTTTATTCCATGTATGAATGTTGTTATTGACAGAGATGACGTTTGTGTGTCAGTGATGCAGTGACTGTTGTTGTTACCTGTACAGGCTGGTTAGACTCTATGAAACAGATCATACAGATCTCTGCATGTTAGAAGAGACTATTAAAGGTCATGAATGAGACAAAGGCAGGGAGGCGTCCTTTACAGCTAAACAGCAGAGTGAGAGAACAGCCAGCACCTCTACATTTATCACATTATACAGCACATGTATGATACTGACAGGGATGAGAAGAATTTAGTGATTCTGATCCCATCATTGATATTACTTATTGATTCTCAGTAGCTCTGCTCTGACAGTCACCACCATCACTGAGCAGCATATCAAAGACATTTGTGCACATTAACTGCATGTTGTGGCTCAAATGTTTGTGCATGTTGGAGGCATTTCCTCTTTGTTGTGATCAGTGTTGGTCATTACTCAAAACAGTCATTATTACACATATTACACAGAACACTTTGATTAAAAGTAATGGAGTACGTTACTTCATTACTCCTCATAACATTACTTTGATGTTACTGTGTAAAATGAACAAATGAGCATGTAACAACATAAAGCTGAGGTACAGCCCCACACACCAACACAGATCCTGATGAGGTCACGTGATGTTTCTCTGAGTGTTTATGAACACAAATCAAAGATGAAACAGCACAAAGACTATGGGCTCAAAATGTGGTCATAAATATTTTGTACTTGTAAAAAAGATCTGTATGTGTAAAAAAGATTTGTGTGTGGACTTAGAAAAAAAACCCTGCAAGTTACAAGTACGGATTTTGACCCTATTTTTCTTCCTTTCATCTGATTGGTCAATGTCATGTCAATCACAAATGTAACAATCCAATCAGAGAACAGATGGGTTTGGCTGTCGGAGGGGCGCTTTTTTTGAACTGCAGGTCTTTGAAGGGAATAAATGCCCTTCTACATGCCAACCCAGCGTTTTCCTTCATCACCACGAAGGAAAACAGTCTGTGGTCGTCCGAGTTTGGTGATTTTTGTGTCACAGGTCTACGTGTTTAATACAGGGACTTCCACAGCCTTTTCAACAGCGCTGCGGACCGCGGGGTGGGGGCGGGCAGTGTTTTTGAAATGACAGTCTTCATTACAAAGCTTTCTTCGTTATGAATTAGCATAGATGTTTTTATTGAACATTTGAAGAACTAGCAAAAAAAACAAACTCTTGTAGAGGACATAAAGTCAGAGATAGAAAAGACAAGGAACAGGTGCATCTAGTACAGGTAGAGCTGCTGCAAAAACCCACAGAGCCCAGCAGCCAGCGTAACAAATTCTGGATCCTTTGCTTTTAGTTAGCAGGTAGCATTAGCAGCACATCCTGCGTCCGATGTGAAAGGACCTTTATGCTGCGCACTGTGACTCACAGCAATGGTCCTGGGTCAGCCCTGACTATGTGTTAAACTAATCCTAAAGTAATAATGCTATTTCTAACCACTGATATACCACAACTTTTTCCTTTCAACAGCTACTGAAAGTTAGGGGACCTAGCTGCTATCGGATATTTATATAGAGATCCTCCAGCTTCAAACTGTATCACCCTTCAAGGACCTGCAGTTCAAAAAAAGCGCCCCTCCGACAGCCAAACCCATCTGTTCTCTGATTGGATTGTTACATTTGTGATTGACATGACATTGACCAATCAGATGAAAGGAAGAAAAATAGGGTCAAAATCCGTACTTGTAACTTGCAGGGTTTTTTTCTAAGTCCACACACAAATCTTTTTTACAAGTACAAAATATTTATGACCACATTTTGAGCCCATACAAGACACTTCAAAGTGATTCTACTGTAGAAACATGAACAGGTAGAAACCTGCAGCCTGACTGCTCATCACTTTGTTACCTGTTCAAGTTCAGCAGCAGCAGCTCACTTTATCATTGTGAAAACAAAAATGTCAAAAACCATTGCTATTCTCTATAAAACAAAGCATGTCCTGAACAAAAAATCATTATACACACTTTATTGTACTCTGTTGCTTCCATATATGACTTACTGTCTGGAGATATGGGGTAATGCATATAAAACGAACACACTTCCTATTTTCAAGTTACAAAAAAGAGCTATAAGAATTATAAACCAATCAAACTATATAGAACCAACTAACATTTTGTTTATTAATCTGAATACCCTGAAATTTTATGATTTAGTTGAATATAAAATGGCACAGATAATGTATAAAGCACAAAATAACTTGCTTTGCCCCAGTACTCAGAAGCTGTTCAAAGTCAGAGAGAGTCAATATGACTTAAGGGGAAGAGATTTCTTTAAAAAAAAACAAGATAAGGACAAATATAAAGCAGAGATGTGTTTCTGTTAGAGGAGTTAACCTGTGGAATAGTTATGACAGTGATTTAAAAAGGTGTAGTTCATTTTCCTTGTTTAAAAACATGTTTAAAAATAGAGTATTAGAAAAATATATAAATCAAGAATGAAAAGAGCAAAAAAAAAAAAAAAAAAAAAAACAACCTCTTGATTCTTTTGCTTTGATGTAGTTACTTATCTAAGGTGGAAAGTTTTTTTTTCTTGTTTGTTTGTTTGGTTTTTGCTTTGTTTTCTTATTTGCTTCAGGCCCTGTGTACAGGAGCTGCATGCAAAAAGATATTTTGTGAAAAGGGTTGGCGTAATAAGCAAATGCTTCAGCCAATACCTTTTGATTAGCCTTGTTTCATGCTTACTTGCTTTATGGTCGATTTTTGTTCTGTTTTCACTGAGATATTTGAATGCTAATCAATAAAATCAAAATCAAATCACGGTGCTGGTCTGGGGTCAGTGTTTACTCAGCTTTAACTCACTCTGGGTTCTAGGTTAGCTTAGTGTTAGCTTAGCGTTAGCTTAGCATTAACATGCTGTGTGCTAGCTTAGCGTCAGAGCTCTGCAGGTGTCTCCTGTGTAAATATTAATCACAGTGACAGTAAAGGAGGTAAAGGGCTGTGACGTCATCACGTACGCTGCGTCCTCTGTGGGCTCTGAGTGAACTCAAAGTACAAACTACAAGTACACAAACACGAACGTAGCTCAGAGTGGCGGACACACTCGGCCTCGTTGGTCCAGCTGTGAGTCCGTTACCGTGAACTATGGAGCGGCAGATTTGTGCTGAACTAAGCTGCACACAGCTGATGTTAGCCAGGAAACATTACACACTGACTTTAATGGAGAGACCGGAAATACAAACACACACAGTTTGTTGTGTGAAGAAATCAAACACGAGCTGAACAAACAGTAAAGTTCCTAAAGACAAACTGTTAAAGGAGGAAACAAAGCAAACTTACAGTTTCTTCACACACCAACAACAAGCTCCACTCCACGAAGTTCAGGAAGTGACAGTAAACTTTGAACAGGAAGGAAACACCCAAAGAGACGTTTGAGGACAATAAGGAGCATTGGGACACTGTGCTGCGTTCAGTTGCACCTGGGAAACTCCAAACCTCTGGCAGGCTGTGATTTATTTCTGCTGGTTTTCCTGTTTGAAGCACAAACATCCGTCATCACTTTGTTGTTGTTCTTCCTGCAGCGTTTAAATGTTTCAGCACTGAACTGATGTTTCTTCAAAGCTCATTTCAACCTGTTGAAGTCATGAATGAAAGTGCAGACTGAGAGTGGATCACATGATGTTTGAGGTGTGTCATGTGACATGTTCAGTATTGTCACACATGTCTAGATTGTCCCTGATATCATAACTGCTCAAACACTGATGATTATATTTGAAGAATTATTCCTGATGGCAGCAAAGTTTGAATGGAGCTCTCTGTCTGTGCTGATTTGTCGCCCTCTGGAGGTCAAAGCACAAACTGCATGATGTCACTGTAACCACCACAGAGACAGGAAGTGTTTTTATGACTGAAACACTGAAATGATGCTAACGGCTGTCGTTAGGCTCACTGACAGCAGTGCTGATGTGTTCATGTCAAACACTGGCTCAGGTCAGACTCCTTCATCCTTCTCCAGCGTGAGGCCGCCCTCAGACCCACAGGAGCTCTGACCTTTGACCTCCTGACCCTAACCATTTTTTCTTGTTGCATCTTTAAATGCAAATCCATCCAAACTGTAGCCGAGCAAAAGAAGCTGGAAGTTGTTCTATGAATGATGTTGTTGAAGGAGCTTGGAAAGAAAAGCGTCTGGACTTCTTTAAGTTGCTTGAAGAGGGACATGGACGTCTTAACGCCCACTCACATCCTGGGACATTTGATCACAGGAAATCACATGATAGCGTGGGGCTAGATCTCACAATGGGTTCACCCAAAACCTTGGCTGATTGTGACCCACACCCGTTTTCACGGAGGAGGAGTTTCACATCCTGAACATGTGACAGCCTGGTTTAAAGGGACCAAAAGTAACTGGACACCTGATTCAGTTCAGGTTTATTCATCCGCTCCAAACCACAGCAGCAGTCACCTCCAGGGAACCAGCTGATCCATGTAACTAGGGACAGACCACAGCCCAGAGCACTGGTTCATGATGTGTTTGTGGACTGTAGGTTGTTTGGATAGAGATGAGATGTACACAGCAGTCTGTCTCTAATGTTTAATGAAATGTTCTGAAGATGATAATAACTTGTGATTTTCTTTTGAATGAATCTTTAATCGTGTTGTAGGGACTCTGACTCTCATGAAGATTTTCACATCAATGTGCTTTTCACAAAGATATTAACAATGAAAATGACGTGCAGCCCTGAACTACTCATGCGGTTCCCAACCCCCGGGTCACGGACCGGTCCGTGAGTCGTTTGGTACCGGGCCGTGAGAGTCGAGGCTCGGTGTGAAATTGATGGTTGATAGGTTTGTAGCATAAACCTGTTCGCTGGATCGTTCAATCCAGCTACACAGCAAAGCAAGACACGAGTAGTTCTTTATGTTTCTCGTGCACGGGAGAGACCTGGACCAATGCCGTTCCTTCGCTTGACCACAGTCGCTCTCGTCCGTTCCCTCGTAACACTGTTCTTTTATTGAGGTTACATGAATATACATAGGTTCATTAACATACACGTGAACAAAGGTACCAGTCTGTATGTTATGTAGGTGTGTGTGTGTGTGTGTGTGTGTGTGTGTGTGTGTGTGTGTGTGTGTGTGTGTGTGTGTGTGTGACCCCATAAACGACTTCCCTAAACCTGCTGGTCTGGAAGTCCAGCAGTTCATCTAAACAAAAGGCACTTAGACTAAAACAGACATCCTACCACAAAACAATAAGAAGGTAGCACCTCTCCCATGATCCCAGGACGTGGGTGTGAATGCCAGAACGCTCTGGAGTCACACAAAGTCTTTAAAGACTACTATCATTACACAATTGGTTCTACACCTCTAAGCATATATGGTTAGATATTCCCCAATAACAATGACAATGATAAAATATAAATCCAACAATGGTTTTCAGGGTTTTTATCGTTAACTTCGTTTCCCTGGGTCTTTTCCCGTGTTGTAGTCGTGTGTCTTATTTTGAAAGAAATGTTTACGCGTTACCATAGCGACCAGAGAGCATTAAGGCTGCAGACAGGTGCATCCAACAACATTTTATTTTCCCTTATTTGATTTATGGACCTAACTGTATGAACTGGACTTTGGCTTTAATGCTGCTCCTCTTCATCATTGCTGTGTTGCATTTCCATCATTCTGCTGCTGGATTCACTGCAGGCTTTAACAAACACTCCTTTGGGTCCAGGCCCAGCCACGTGTTTGTAAGCTGCTGTGCTCCTCACAAATAAAGCCTGAAGCAGCTCAGACTGTTAGAAGCAGCACTGAGCCCTGTTACAGTTATAGTGTTAGAGCAGCGGCTGCAGCCTACAGCATTTAAACTAGCTGACAGTAAACACATCAGTCCAGATGTTACCACATTACTTTGTGATGCTGAGAGTTAAAGGAGACTGGCTGATTAAAATCCCATTCCTTACATCACCGTCCTCTGCTCTGACTGCTTTCATTTACTCACAATCAGAATACTTTTTTGATCCCCAGGGGAAATTATTTAGGTTACAGTGCTGCAGCACAAACAGGAACAAAGACACAACACACTAAGTAAGAAATAGCACAATATACACAATATATACATGCATACATATGAGTCACTTATAAGTAACATGTGAGTGCTGGGGTCTATGACAGCAGGCAGGTCTGTATTTATGTCCAGGCTGACATGAACAGCTAGTAGTTCAGGGTTCAACACTCAGGAAAGTGTGTGACCTTCCACACTGACAGAAGATGCTAAACATGACTTTAAACTGTTGTTTGTTAAAGCCTCACAGATCTGAGAGCAGGGCTCAGTGGGTACATGAGCCTTTATACATGAAGGCTTTCTGTTTCCAGGAGAGGAAACATGTGATCCAGCTGTGTTTGGTCACATGGATCTGCTCTGCATGGATCACCTGACTAAAACATGTTATTATTGTTCTTACAGTCTTAAATCGGTACATCAGGCGGGTCACATGACACCCGGGGGTGACAGCAGCATCTTTCCTCTTTAGAAAGCTGCTCTCTGTCCCAGGAGCTGTTGTCACAGTAGCAGCAGGAACAGGAAGTCACATGCTCTCTGCTCTGTGATTGGCTGCTTCTTATCTCAGCTTCCTGCAGAGGGTGGAGGTCTGCTGATAACGCACACCAACAGAAGTGTGACTTTCACTTCCTGTTTATTGCTGTTGTTCTTAAAGCTCTTAGGCGATGCTGCAGCGCCCCCTGCTGACACAAACTCCTCCCTCTGTCTCAGAGGTCACAGGTCAGCCTGCTGCAGAGGGTCTGCCTGTTCATGGACTTCCTGTTACAGAGACGGGTCTCAGCGTCAACACTGGTTTCTGATTGGACGGTGTGGAAACCCAGCTTCCTCCAGCCGAGTGATGTGTGGATTCATCACTCTCTGTGGATCAGTGTAAGTCTGTGTGTGGGTCAGCTGCAGGACTTGTTTGACCTTTGACCCTGGCAGACAGAGCTGGTTACTGCTGTGTGACTCCTGCCGTCGCTCCACTTTAAATTTTACTTAAAATAAGTCCTGACATGGCCCCGCCCCCTCTGACCTGCTGCTCCTGGATGTGCTGAGGACACAGCGGAGGCTCAGAGGGGGCGGGGCTTTTCCCGTGGCGGTAACCAAACTGCATTAGGTCACTGCACTGCCAGTGTTTAACCACACCTCTTCTGACTGACCTTTGACCTCTGACATGTTGATTTGATCCTTATTTAATGACGTCTTTTATCTAGTGATTTAATTCTGTGTATTTATATGTGATGGTGTTCCTGCGTTCAGCCTCAGCTGATATCCACAGACACTCCTATTGGCTGGTTTTAAAAACACATTTTTCCATTAAAGAGACTCTTTTAAAAACACGTCTGCCTGAAATTCACATTTCATTTATTTTGGGGGATTTTAACAGAGAGATAGAACTTTATGAATCCCTCATGTTTATCCTCCAGGAAATCCAGTTTGTAGCAGCAGAACACCGACAAACTTTTACACAGCACAGAATTAGGATATCAAATAAAGGGGAATAAGAGAATATGAATATAAGCATAAATATGTACATATATACACAGACCTCACACAGAGACAGCAGCTACACTGTGTGTGGATGTGATCCACAGTCACAGCTGTGGGTTTCAGTCAGTGTGTCTCTAACTTCATGGTCACATTTCAAAGCTTATTGGAGCCAGAAGATGTTCAAGTAAAAGATTTGTTGCTGTACTCGTCTACCAGGATAACAGGAGGTTCATAAAGCTGTGTAATACTTCAGCTTTACATCATGCAGTAGTAGTTTATTAAACCCCCCAAAATATGACTATCCAGAGTTGGGACCAGGAAGCAGAGTTGCAGTCTTACACGCCTCTCTGCAGCTTCTCTCCTCCTGCTACCCCCCAAAAACCCATCTCCATAGAGACTGTGTCAGCTTCCAAACAGACAAAAAACAAACTAAAAACCAGCAACAAACAACTTAAACATAAACAGTCACAAAGAAAGAACAATACAGTATCCACATCTGAACCAAAGAGTAAAACAGTGAAATGTGGATTATTAAACATTAGGTCTCTCTCCTCCAAGTCTCTGTTAGTACATGTTAGTAAAAACATTTCTGCATTTTACCCATATTTTATTTTGAACTCAAAATCAAAGATTCCAGATTCTCCTACATGTTGGTTTTGAATCAGATAGGACGACAGATTTCAGGTGGCCCTGTGTCTTTCTCTATTACATTTGCCACTGTGTAACTCAAAGTTATTTAAGGACTAGTTTATTTCAATGGATGAGTTTACTGACTGACGCGCAGAAGAAATAGTTCTTTATGGAGCCTAGATGGTGTGAATGATGAGACCAAAGACTGCAATATCTTGTACCAAAAATATATTGAATAAATGGAGGAAAGGGGAAATGGAACAAAATAATTAACACAACACACAACATAAATGCCCACAATTAAATAATAAATCAATGCTGTGATCTTTCTGTGCAAAAGTCCTTTTTGGTCCTCTTCTTTTTAAAGTTCACTTTTAAGGTATTCCTCCTTAGAGTCCAGCTTCATACAAATGGGGAAATATGTCCGTAATCCAAAGACGGCTAAGTGGGGGAAAGAGGGGAAACAAAGAATGGTCCTACCGGCTCGCCACTTCAATATGAAGAAGATTAATTCAAAGGGAGGGAACAAAACCTGACCTGTAGGTCAGAAAAACGTCCATTAGCACATCAAGTTCGATTCAGATTATCGGTAAACAAATATATTTTTCTGCAAGCCTATGTAACAATGCAAATCATCATCAACCAATGTACAACAGTTAAATTATTAATTATCTTGGCTATGTAGCTTAATCTATACAGTCCAGTAGCGTTCGCTACAAACAATACAAAAACAACAATAAAGGAAAACAGCTGTCTAACAGACAGCATAGCCGAATTCAAGGCAACACATAACAATAATCATTCAATCGCACTTTGTTTCAAAGTAAGCCCATTAAAATGCTTAAGTAAATAAAAGTGTTCAAAAACAGCGGTTTTTGAGCCGGAGTTCTGCTCGCGGTGGGAACGCCGCCGCAAAAAGCCACTTTTTAATCGCGAAAACGATCGGCTGGTTACTGACAACCAAAAGGTTGTTTTTGGCAGATATTAAAGATCATGGGTGGGCGGGGCAAATGGAGCAGTTTTCTACAGTCGAGTAAAATTCCAGGAAAGAGCTGGGTGTGGCTTTCCTTTAAATCACATGATCAACAGCTTTAAGATGGAGGCAACTCGCTCAGTGTTTCCTGTTTCATTCTTAGACTGTGGCGATGGTAAGTAGCAGCTTTTCACTTGTTACCTGGCATCTTTTCAGCCACCAATGATAGTCATTGTATGTTATCAACATTTCACTAACTATGTTTTCTCTCATGTTTAAAATAGGCAAAGAGCAAAATAGGTATGTCTGCAGACTCTGCTGTAGCCAAAGTTATCAGATCTCCTGTGTCTTTAAATCCCTAACTGCTCGATCATTATCATTTTAGAAGACAACAATTTCTCAAAGGAGGTTCAAAACTAATGCCTACAAGATTACCAAGAGGATGGTTCGGGGCTCTTACATGACTCCGGGAAGTCAACACTTGGTGGATGAGGTGTGTTACCTTTGACACTTTTAAGACAGTCCTGTTTATCACTACTAACAATAAGCAAATATGTTTTCACTCAACAGATCCTTCACAGCATGTTGTTTCTGGGCAAAATCAACAACATCCCCTTTTCTCCAGAAGAAATCTTCCCTAATCCTTTTGTTTTGGGTTCTTTAATGAGAAGATATCCCAGGCCTTTTAAGTTGTATTCGACTCAGCTTCCCAGGCGAAGTCCCTTCTCCTGTGTGCTCGACATGGTAAGATAACTCTTCTCACATTTTCAGTCAATCTGACAAACTTCCAGTTTTTAGGAAAGTATAATGCAAAGTGCTTTTTTACTGAGAAATCCAAAGAAAATCCATACTGTACCTTATACTTCAACATATGCTTCTAGCTATACTTCTCCACCAAACACAGAGACTGCAGGAGAGCTGGAGACTTGCTTCAGAATTTGTTAGTTCTAAATAATGTCTAACAGACTCATTATTGGAGATGCTTACAGTCTTCAAGGCGTATATGATGCTGTCACTGTGTAGCTGCTGGATCTGTTAAGCTCAAAGACTCTAAATTCAGCGTGTTTTGACAGCCCGGCATAGCAAAATAGAAAAAAAAAGGTCAATTAGCAAATTTAATTATAAATTAGTGAGAACAAAGATGGATTTTTGCTTATTGATTTAAAATTAAATAGATTTTTGTGACTTGTTTCACCCCCTATCTTAAAATGTCTAAATCAAAAGCATCCAATGGTCCTGCATAGTTAAATAAGTCAAGCAGCGAAACAAACATGTTGATCAACTTTATATGAAAAACAACTATATAATCAGGTGCAACACTTTGACCAGATCTGTAACTGTTTTCAGATCGTCCTGCAAAATAACTCAGAGAATGAAGAGCAAATAAAGCAGAGTCTGCAAGATCTCCTCACAGACTTGGACTTAGAAGAGAATAATAAAAAAACAGCTTTCGTCTCGTCCACCATCTGCATTTCTCAAAAATCCCAAACCAACAAATCAGAAAGGTACTGCGGAGTCTCCATGTCCACCAAAGGTCCTAACGCTGGGAAAATTATGATTGCTGCCTCCTGTCTTAGCAAATGGCATAAATATGTATCTGGTGCGGTGATGACCTATTATCCAAACACAGTCCAGAAAGATTACTTTGATGGAACAATTGAAGTACCTGGAAATATCAGGTGTGAGGCTTTTTGTCTCCGTGATGGTGCCAGAATGAAGCCTTGCAGATCATGTAAGAATTTGTTTGGCTTGAACACAGAAGACCTCAGAGAGTGGCCATATGGTAACTGTGCTGAAGCTGAGAGCCTGAGCAATTTGCTTGAAAATGAGAGAGAAGTTGAAACACATGTGGATGAATACTCAGCTGAAAAGGACAACAGGCAGAGAGCTGAGGATGAGGTTGGTAGGGTTCTTAGAACCGTGTTGCAAAGGATTCGGTTTAACTGGACAGGTGAATTTTACAACCCAGAACAAGAGTGAGATTTCATGAAATCATTTGCATTCATCATTCTGATAAATCAAAGATTCTCTGCTCTGACAGCATCTGTGTGGATTTTCTGTAATCACAGAGACGTGTATAAGCATGTTTACTTTCCATCTCCATGTAATTGTCACATTTAATAATTAAAACTGGCTTCTATGGGTTTTTGTTTGTTTGCTTACATATCTAGTGTTTAATGCAATATGAAGCATTATCAGACAGCATTTATTGGGAAGAATCCCATATTTATACTGGTCTGTACCCAGGGTACACAGAAAATAAAAACACATGTTTTCTTATTATGATCCCAACTATAATTTACTTAAGCAAAAGCACTACATGTGTAGTTATAATATTTATAGCAGTTACTGTTGAGCTTTAAATTTATCATCTTAAATGTTTATATGCTGATTATATTGCTTTATATAAGAAAGGCCTAACTCTGAGTACACTCTGTGCCAAAAAGTGCTGACAGGAAACTGCATGCTTTTGCAGAAACGTGCTTTTGCAGCTAGAAAGTGAAGCTGATATATATCAGTTTTAATTAGTTTTTACCAACTGCTTGCTAGGGCAATCCCACGAGTTTGGTGTTTTTGTATTGAACATGATTCCAAGTGCTTTCTATAACACATAGCAGAGGTGCCACAACAAAGACTGAGAAGAGGACAGGAAGAGACAGTGAAAGAGATGCACTCCTTCGCCATTCATGTTAAAGCGTTGCATAGCTTTAATTTTAGAGAGTGTTGCATAACTTCAGTCATTTTTCTACCACAGGTGAAGCCAAGAATTGTGAAGCTCTCTTTTGGCCAAATACCAGAATCTGTAAGAAGAAGAAAAAACAAACAATCAAATAGGTCATTATTAAGAGGACAACAATCTCTTGATGATTATCCACAGTGTCTTTGATAACTCTGAGATACAAACTGTCAAGTATATACACATCCCAGCAAACAATAGCTGTGTTTGACTAAAGCGATTAATAACAAGGACAGAGCTACAATCACTACAGTCAAACATAAAGGGCTTAATCCTGAATCCAAGTCTGAGCTGTGATGCCGTTGGTGCTGAAAGCTGCTCAGATCCTGAAGCTGCACGTTTTGTCTCTCTCTAACCAAACCAGCAGCAAAAGAAGACACATTTCGCTTGACATAAACATTGTCATGAATTCCCTCTTACTTTTGCTGGTTTGCTTCCACCACCATTAAAACACACACAGAAAAACAACACAGCACAGCTCTCTGCCTCTCTCAGTGTACTTTAAGAACACCGTTTCCCATCTCAAATCTCTGTTTTTGGCATTATTCGCTTGCTTGTTATGAAGCAGTCTACCGTTGTTTACAGCCATTTTTTTTTAATGACTTCCGACAAGACAGCCTCATTTCTGCTGTTCAATACCAAATTTTATTTATTTTTTTCAAATTAAGTGAAACTGCAAAATGCTCTGCTGTGTCTCTATTAAAACCTCTTATTAAAACCTCTGAATCACTTCAGCAGCATCAGCCAATGTACATTTGTTGAGTCGTGGTTCTCGTCTGCTTTTGTTCTACTGCAGAATAATATTTTTAAGGTTATCTACTGTAAAAAGCTAGGCCAGGAAAATCTGCTTCATGGTTTTGTGTTTTATCCTCAGTTACTTTGACACAAAAGCATCTGCTGTGATGCTCACACCTCTGATGAAGTTTCACAAGTGTCAGTACTGATAAATGATCAGAATTATAATGTTTCTGACTCTCTGAGTAAGAATTAAATGGAATCTAATTGGGACCTTGTGAATTGGAATTGAACAGGTTCTAGAAATCAGTGATGATACTCTGCTCCAATACCCACCTATGATATTAGGCTGACGAACGCTGACTGGGTTTCATTTACCAGCTTTTTATGTTCTTCCTGCAGTTTCCTCCCCACATCACTCATCTTAACTTTTTTCCAGTCCTCCTCAGTCTAAACAGAACACACAACAATACAAAGAAAAGCTCAGGTGATTGATCTCTAACACTAGGCATCCCCAGTCTTATTCTTAGCAGTCTAACTTCTCACCATATCTTTGAAGGCCTCTCCATTGTAGTAGCGCTTGGATGCTGGATACTCTATCGTTTTGTCACATAGTTCCAGGAAACTGGAAGCCACCAGATGCAGCTCCTCTCCGTCATAGCCGTACAGCTTTTTGTCCTCACGCGTCATCAGCACAAGCTCGTCACATGGACATGAGGTGCCCTTTACCACACCAATAACCTGCATTTTTACAATCTCGGGAAGGTAGAATTTTCCCCAGGCGTTAACTTCATCATCATCCCCGTTGTATTTGGTGTTCTCAAGCTCTTCTATCCACAGGTCAGCACCACTTGGCTTCTTCAGGTGAACGCACATGCTTTTGTTTTTGGAAACAAAATCTTTCACCCATTTCAGGTACTTTTCACCTGGAAAGAAGCAGACAAGGAAATATGGATGAATGTAGAAGTGTTGGAAAAGACAAATAGCAAGGTTATCCTACAGCAGTTTGTGAAAATGTTGTATCTTGAAATAAGCAGGCAAAATGAGGATCTCACTTATCTCATATGTTCTGACTACCGACTTTCTTCAGTTAAAGGACAAAAAAAGGGCACACTGGAGGCTGACAGAGTGTGCAATGGTGGGAATCATTTTGCAGAACTCACTAAAGTTTGTTTCTCCTGGAACAAGCTTTTTACACTTCGGCAAATGAAAATACTGTGTTAAACTAAAAAAGAGCACCAGATCAAGGTCTACAGTACTAACAGAAAAGCATGCCGTTACCTGTTGCCTGTCGACACAGCTGCTGATCTTCCTCACCAAAAAAATGAGGATCCCTGAAAGGAATAGAAAGGTTATGTTAAAATGAATGACTGTCACGGTGATCATGGGAAGCTCCAAAATATCACAATAGCTACGAAATCACAAAATGCAGTGTGATGTCTGTAAGCACCAAACATGACATCTCTGCAAATTCATCTTGAAATATGTAGGTACCTCACACGTACAGCTGCAGCCATCTCAGCCATTTATCACTGTGGCTGCCAAGTGGCTGCCACTTCACAAGCGCATGGCACAACATAGAAGAGCCACCTCCACAGGACAAGACTCAGCAGTCCATCTGCATCTTAAGGATAAAGGACACTCTTTGAGGATGCTAATGTTCACATTTTGGACAGAAAGGACAGATGGTTTGAAAGAGGAGTGAAAGAAGCCATCTATGTCCACTGTGAGCGACCATCTTTGAACAGAGGCGGGGTTTACGACACCAACTCTCTGCCATCTATAATCCAGTTTTGAGATCCTTCCCAGACGCCTTAACGCCCACTCACATCCTGGGCCATCTGACCTCAGGAATTCGCATGATAAGGTGGGGCCAGGTTTCACAATGAACTCACCCGAAACTCTGGCTGATTGGGACCCACACCCAGTTTCACACCTTGGCTCAGGCGATTAGAGGATCATCAGGGGTCCTTTTGTCCCTCTGTGGGGGGTCACTCCCACTAGGCTTATATCTGGGACTCTCCACCATTTGACCTTAGAACTGAAGAAGCTTCTCGGATGAGAGGTGAAACGTCTTCAAGTAACTTAAAGAAGTCCAGACGCTTTTCTTTGCAAGCTCCTTTGACTACGATGACCTGGATGACTGAGAACCTTCACAGACATAAGGTGAATGTGACAAACAAAGCGCCTTCTTGTTCTCTGTGATAATGTAAAGTTATTAATGAAAAAACAAACGAGTAAAAAACGGACTGGAAACATGTCTTCAATCAAAACTCGACAAAAACAAAGAAACAGCCTCACTTCTCTGCGACGCTCCCTAAAAATGACGTTACGTGTTACGTACCAGAGATTTCTATACAGCCCTTTATCAAGCCGAGAGAAAGTGACGCAAAACCCTCCAACTAATAACGACTAGCAGAGAGGCTCAGCTGAGTGTAGTTACCTGGTTTGCAGACGCATACAGACGTTTCCTGTCCTCTCGGACGCAGCTGTGATAGAACATGTGGTGCATTACCGCCACCAACTGGCTTGGAGTGAGGACCGGAAATCGCTCATGCCAAATCAAAAAAAAAAAAAACATAAAGAAAGATTAAGTGAAGAGATAAATGAATACATTAAATCAAGAAGAAAAAAACCCACCACCGGACATATACATCCTCATATCCTTCTGTACAAATGAGTTTGTTTTAGAAACTGAAAAAAGCCACAAAACCTTCACATCTAGAAATCCTTTGCAGTAAAACTTGTTTTTTGGCAGGTTCCACAGGTTTTGAATCCGTTTTCTTCTTTATTCCTGATAATTTTGACAATGAAAAAGAACATGTTCTATAGGGCTTTGGAGTTGACGTCACGCCGCAATGCATTGTGGGAGCGCGGCACCATTTTCGAGGTCTACGAATCAAAACAAACACACTGTGTTGGAACGACGATTACAAGATGCTTAAAAGCAGCTCAAAAGAGAACGGACTGTATAGAGACCGATTGCGTCCAGAGGCGCAGCGGCGGTACTTGCAGAAAATAGCGTGCAGTGGAAATGTGGACCCGTATGAAATACGGCCGTGGAGTAGAAACCCTGAAGACGTAGCCTGACATATTTTCGTACCTTATCTGTGGAGTCAGCGCGTACAAGTCGTCATTCAAACAAAGGTAAGTCAGCTCGAGTACTGCGTGTGAAATGCGTTTGATTTCCCTGCAAACATTCACATTAGTGCAGCATAAATTCATTCATGAGGGGAAATTACAGTGAGAACATGTGGAGGCTGTTAGAGGGAGAAGATAGTGAGTTCAGTGCAGGGCTGTGCAGAGAGGTTTAAAGGGGCGGGTGCTCAAAGTTAAAAAGGGGCACATTGAACCAGGCTGAATAACAACAACACACATTCATCAAGAATCTAATATGGGAAGGGCAGGGCTGTGTTGGTCTGAGACTGTAGACATTAAAAAGTCCACAGGAGAGATGGTAGCTGATTAAACAAGTGTCATGAGATAATAACAAAATGCAAAGATTGGTGACAGCGCTTGGAACCATAAGGCAACAAAAAACTATGTATGTAAAAAAAAAAAAAATATATATATATATATATATATATATATATATATACAGTGGGGCAAAAAAGTATTTAGTCAGCCACCGATTGTGCAAGTTCCCCCACTTAAAATGATGACAGAGGTCAGTAATTTGCACCAGAGGTACACTTCAACTGTGAGAGACAGAATGTGAAAAAAAAATCCATGAATCCACATGGTAGGATTTGTAAAGAATTTATCCGTAAATTAGGGTGGAAAATAAGTATTTGGTCACCTCAAACAAGGAAAATCTCTGGCTCTCACAGACCTGTAACGTCTTCTGTAAGAAGCTTTTCTGTCCCCCACTCGTTACCTGTATGAATGGCACCTGTTTGAACTCATCATCTGTATAAAAGACACCTGTCCACAGCCTCAAACAGTCAGACTCAAAACTCCGCCATGGCCAGGACCAAAGAGCTTTCGAAGGACACCAGGAAAAGTATTGTAGACCTGCACCAGACTGGGAAGAGTGAATCTACAATAGGCAAGCAGCTTGGTGTGAAAAAATCAACTGTGGGAGCAATCATCAGAAAATGGAAGACATACAAGACCACTGATAATCTCCCACGATCTGGGGCTCCACGCAAGATCTCATCCCGTGGGGTCAAAATGATCATGAGAACGGTGAGCAAAGATCCCAGAACCACACGGGGGGACCTGGTGAATGACCTGCAGAGAGCTGGGACCAAAGTAACAAAGGTCACCATCAGTAACACACTACAACGGCAGGGAATCAAATCCCGCAGTGCCAGACGTGTTCCGCTGCTGAAGCCAGTGCATGTCCAGGCCCGTCTGAAGTTTGCCAGAGAGCACATGGATGATACAGCAGAGGATTGGGAGAATGTCATGTGGTCAGATGAAACCAAAGTAGAACTTTTTGGTATTTTGGTATCCTGTATTTGTTGTTGAAGACTTCTTCAGCTTCTTCTCAAGGACATCAGCTGCTTGTTTGGCAGCAGAGGCAGTTAAGAAGCTTCCTGAAAAACACTGAACAGTGAGTTCACTGTGGCATATGACAGATTCAGCTTTCTGTGTGCAAACGTGTCTGTGTCGACCTTTCAAATGCTGTTGAATCCAAAACATCAGCGGCTCCTCGGCTGCTCACTTCATGCACTTCTGTCTGTGTGACAGTCCAATGACATCACAGCTGTTTCCAGCCCCAGTGTCTCAGGACTGGACACCTTTAAACATGTCGAGGATCAAACAGCGTCCAGCTAAACACACATGAAACTATCAGAGCTGACAATCATTCCAATAACATCTAATGGTTCATGTATGTAGACACAGGACTACAAGGAAATGGCTCTCAGCATCTGGCTGTGGGAACACATGAGTCCCTGTTTGTGTTCAGATTGTGTGCATGTTTTAGACGTGTGTCACATGTAGAAACACAACAATCCCACAATGACACACAGATGTGTTTGACACAGCTGTGCAGCTGTAAGTTGTTTCTAATGATTCATTGAAGCTCTTCTAACATTCTGGAGACGATCAGTACATGAATCTGTTCAACACGACAACAATTTGACTTCAGTGTGAACGTTTGCATTAAATAACCTTCTTCATCCAGCTGACAGCATCTTCATCCTATGATGTGAACAGTTCCTCCTGTTGATGACAAACCTCTGACAGGATCTGCTTGAGGAGCTTTTTCATGTGCAGCTCTCTGAGCTCAGGGCTGAGCTGCTGTTTCATCTTTAAGAGCTGCTGCCTCCTCGCCGGACTTGTTCTCCTCTTCTTCTCCTAATGACACCATTTCTGCTTCATATAAAATTCAATAAAGATGCTGACATGTATCTGTAGCAGCAACATCATTGAATCTAGAACAACTGGAGCCAAACCAGTGGCTCTGCTGGGATCACTGGTGAGCCAACACTTCCTTGTTGATGCAGATTTCAGGGCTTCCTTTTGCTCCTCCGTTATAACTGTTCTCTCTTCTCAACACATGATGACACAAAGGAATCAGCAGTGACAAAGATGATGCTGAAGAGAAGCACACACTTCACACATATAACAGACCAGTGCAGTTACACACACCTCTGCTCGACATCAGGCCTCAAACAAAGACACAAAACACTAACTTGACTCCAAACAGAAGACATTCTCGCAAAAAAATCACGGTTTTAGTAACGCAGTAACGCAGCGTTCCTACGGGAAAGTAACGGTAATCTAATTACTGTTTTTGCAATAGTAATCCCTTACTTTACTCGTTACTTCAAAAAAATAATCGGATTACGCGTTACTTGAGCGTTGTTCTCCTCTGTAACAAAGCAGTGATAAAGGAATAGATGCTGATTTTATTAACTTGTGTCTTTGTGCTGCTGGATTCAGTCTGAAGCAGGCAGCAGTGCTGAACCTACCAGTGTAAATGTGATGGTGGAAGCAGAGGCCAGCACTTGGCAGTGCTAAACACAATAAAAGACTCACAAGTTCCTGCTCAAAGGTCAGCTGCCTTCAGATCAATCATTAACCTGCAGCAGGTTGTGGCCTGATGTGTTTGTAAGAGTTTCACTTTCAGGAGGAGAAGATTTAAACGAGTCACACAAATGTGAACTACAAAGTCTGTGACACACAATTTATGCAAACTGCATGAAATCTGACCTGAAGAAATCCAGTCTTCTGCCTGTTGTGGTTGTGACAGCTGCTCGTAGGAGAGTTTGTTTGTAGGAGGTGGAGATGTTCTCAGATCAAGTGCGTAATCGTCTCTTTGTGTAGACGCTAAAAGCTGTGAGCCAAAACTCTCTGCTCTGAAACTCTTCACTCAGTCCTCACGCTGAGAGTTTAGAGGCTGAACTTCTTGTTCCTCCATAACACTTTTCATGAAACAGCAGAAATGAGCTTGTGTTTCTCAGCAGTGCGCACACAGAGAACCGATCCTCTCTGCTCAGTCTGAACAAATCAAAGTGAAACGTCAGTGAAAACACAGCTGCTGATCAAACTGTGTCAGATTAATGCCTCAATGTTTCACTGTGAGGTTAAAAAATACATAAAAATGATTTAAAGAAGTAGGAGGCAGATTTTCACAATAAGAGCACTTTGTTTTTAATTCAGTTAATGTCAAACTGTCATCAACACCTCTGTGTTGTCTCCGTCTCTGAGCAGATTCAGGCATTACTCAAATAATAAAGGCTTTTTTTCACTATTATACTTTTCATTAGTCTCCAGGTTGATGATTATAAACAGAATTATTAAAGTTTTTATCATTTCAGGCTGAAAATCAACATGAATTTGGTTCTAATCAAAGAAGCTCCTTTAATGTGTGTCATTAAAATCCTCACACAGACTTAAAAAGGCGACATTAACATGAAAATAAATGAAAGAAGCTTCAGCTGAGAGCTTCATGCAGTCATCATCAGCAGCTCATAGCAGTCACAGCTCTTTATTACGCAGCTTTGCAGGAATTAAAGTGGCTGAAGTGTCAGAGTTTGTGTGAGAAGCTGCTTCATGGACAGCTGTACACACGTCTTTATTATTTCTTCATAAATCAAACACACAGGTTTGTCTGCAGATGATTTAAAGTGTGTCGTTGTGCAGTTAAAGCTGTTTGTGTGACGCCCTGACCTCCTGTGAATGAAACAGCCAATCAGATCCATCAGAGAGAGAGCAGGAAGTGTTGTGTGTTTGTGACAGAACAAGGAAACAGTGATGATGATGAACATAAAGGTCCTCTGATGTTTCCTGTTACAGTAACGCTTGTTCATCTGTTGCTCTCCTACACTTTCCTATAAATAAAGGAGAAAAAGTCCGTTTAGTTTCATTTCCTACAGCTCAGAGTTACACTTCACATTCCTGCTGTCACATCAAAAAGCTTCACTTTGGTCCAACATCTACATGTTAACATGAAACACAGACAGACTCAGAACATCTGGAACATCTGCACTTTGACCCAAACTGTTATAGCAGGATATTTTCTGCATATTTCTTATGTTGGACCTGTTTGAACTGTAAACGACCTGTAATCATCTGTAAATGGTGTGAGACACACTGAGGCCACCTACAGGGCAGCTGGGGAACAGCAGGGATCTGAAATCATACGAGACGTTAGTGAGTGAGAAGAACAAACGGACTTAAGATGGCTCGAAGTGATCAAAGTTGGTCTAAAACAGAAGATAAATCCACTGATTCTTTGTAAAGTTCATCTGCTGCTCACATGAATCCATGAAAGATTTATTTCACTGAATGTTTCTTCAAAGCTCGTTTCAACCTGTTGAAGTCATGAATGAAAGTGCAGACTGAGAGTGGATCACATGATGTTTGAGGTGTGTCATGTGACATGTTCAGTATTGTCACACATGTCTAGATTGTCCCTGATATCATAACTGCTCAAACACTGATGATTATATTTGAAGAATTATTCCTGATGGCAGCAAAGTTTGAATGGAGCTCTCTGTCTGTGCTGATTTGTCGCCCTCTGGAGGTCAAAGCACAAACCTACAGGGCAGCTGGGGAACAGCAGGGATCTTAAATCATACGAGATGTTAGTGAGAAGTTAGAACAAACGGACTTAAGATGGCTCGAAGTGATCAAAGTTGGTCTAAAACAGAAGATAAATCCAAAGCAGCATCAGATGAATGTTACCATTTCCAGTTACGGTGCCCTTCATCTAATATGGAAATGTGTTGTTTTTTTTTGCCGTGTTGTTGTTCTTCCTATTGTGTTTAGGCCAGAGATGCTCTTCAAACAGCTGACAGACATGACCACATTACAAGAACATGGTGTGAGTCCGATTTGATATTCCAGTCAACGCTGAGAGACCTTAACCAGGAAGTCAGAGGTCAGCTGATGCTGCGAGCAGGAAGTGAACCAAGGGAAAGGTCCACTCTACTCAATCTCAAAGAAAATATGCTGGTATTTGTTGATGTTGATGGTACAATAAAAATATATAATATAATAAATAATAAAATATCATGTGATGATGAGATGTGTTGTTGGTGTTTGTATTTTCTGTAAATGTCTTTTTTAATGTAAATGCTTTGTTCCAGACGGACAGGGAATCAGTTGCTGTACGATGACATCATCTTGATGTTGACGAGGAGGGCGAGAAAAACTAGTTTTGTCCTGCAGATGGCGATCTTGCACCGTGTTCAGAGAGCCGACACTTTGATGGTGCTGCTCTACTCAGCTTACTTTAGCCTGGGTTGGACTCTATATGAGCAGCTTCCACTCTGGTTTCACTCTTAAACACACTTGTTTGATTTCACTTGTAAAAGTTGAAGAATAAATATTTTATTACAAAATGATTTGTTGATGCATTTTTTTAGGGTCAAATATCTTGTTTGATTTGAGGAATGAACTGTTAGGGTGGAAAAAGTGAATCAGGTTAAAATAGTGGTGCTTTATATCAGTGAAGATGTATAATGTAATTTAAAATGTTGATGATGGGTTGTAGTGGGCTTGTACTTACAAAACTGCCTCATTTTATTGGAACGATCCACAGTTGCATCCATTCACGGATGACATCTGACATCATTTGACATCTGGTCTGAACACGTTTGTACACAAGATGCCTCAGTTCTGGATGTTCCCACAGACTCCTCTGTGCACCTAAAGAAAAGGTCAAGGGTCAGCAGCACATGTAGTTGGGACAATTCTTCAGTCGCACAAACTACACAATGATTTTCCTCCAATGACGACTTTTCACTTGCAGAAATGGTCCTGTGTGATTTCCAGGCTGTGATATAAAAACTAGTTCCTAATGGCAGCGACTCACTCAGTAAACATGTGTTTCCTTCACCAACCTCACACACAGATCCAATAAGATCAGGAAGTGGGCAGTATAGTACAATATGTGTTATTCTGTGCTGCACTGCCCAAACTAAAGATCTGCTGAAGTGTTGGAAATGATCCAGATGTTTATTTTGGACGATACAGCAGAAGATCAGACATGAAAGTGGAGATAACACAGAAGACCTGCAGCAAAGGTCAGAGGTCAGACTGGGCCCTGGATTCAACAATGAGCCAATGATCATCAAGCAGTGACTAAAGCAGAGCCCTGACGTTCTGACATTCATCACACAGTCAGAACAAATGTCTGCTGATGACTTCATCTCATGAAACGACTGATAGATGTCAGTTCATTGATCAGCTGAGCTGCTGATCTTCATCGTCACAGAAACATTCAGCTTGTTTCAATCAGTAAATAACTCCCACTACTCCCAGTTTGAACTGTTCCCACTCAAAATGCTGTGAGAACAATGATCATTGTAGAACTTCACAAACATCACGTGTTGTTTTCCACATGTAAGATCAGCAAACACACAGAAACTTCCTGTTGCCACACACGGCCTCTAAAATCTCTTCCACGCTTTCTGTCTGAAGTCCACTCTCTGTGTCGGATCCACAGGAAACAACAAGATCTTATTAACATGGTTTTCAATGTGTCTCCTTCCAAAAAGTCCAACCAATGAACAAATGTGTGTATTTGTGGAGGCCGAACAAAAGCATGACACATTTCTCTGTTTCTATAAACTGGAGTCAAACACAAACATGAAGAGTTTCACTGACAGACTCCAAAATGCCCCCACAGTGGATCAAAGGGAAATCCTACAGTGTGGCCAGAGACTCTTAATGGCTCCAACATCAACACATCCACAATGTTGGATCCAGTTCTGCCTCACAGAGTTACTAAGACACACCCTCTGCCAGCATCACAACAGCTCCACCTGCTCCACCTGCCTCCTCAGCATCTGTACACCTGAAGAGAAAAGAAAGGCTCCAACAGCTCAAATCTACAAAGGATTCATGAAGTTTCATCCAACAATAACATGTTTGCCTTCCACAGTGTGCTGTTAGACACCACTGTACCTCTGCCATTTCAAAAAGAGCAGCTTGGGAACATTTTGGCTCCAAACACTTTGTGTTTAAGTTCTTTGTTTTCTTTGTGAAGCCGACAACATCTGGAGCTTTGTGACTCATAGAAACATCATTTTGTTCTTTAGATGACAGCAGATTGGGACTGAATAATCAATCACTATCAAACCAATAAAGACAAACATGCTGATTTTACAGGAACTTTGTTGGAGAAGCTGCAAAGACATGAAACTGGTGGAGATCCCAAACCAGTTGATAGTGCTGGTTATTCCAAATAAAGCTGTTTCCCTTTGAGATGAAATGACTTTGTGTCCTGATATATAATAAAGATGTTGTTGTTTTTGAGCCCCTGTATTAAAAGTAGCTTAAAGTCAGCTTGAGTTTGATGTCTTTATGTCAAAGCTGCTCATGATGTTGAGCTGCTGATGGAATAAAAACAACATAAAAGCATGTAGTCCAGACTTAAATGTAGCCTGTTGTTAGCTGAGGTCCACACACAGTGTTTGACAGTGTAAAGTGTGTGAAAGGGCTGCTGGTGGAGCTCACTAGGATGAGCAGGTGACCACGAGGTGGAGAGCAGCTGGCCTGGCTTTGACCCGGGCCACGCCCCCTTTCTCTCTGCTTTGCTGTCACTTATCTTCACTGCTCTGTCCAATAAAGCTGAAAAAGGCCCCGAATCAAAGAAATCTGCTGCAGCCTCTGAAACGTCTTCTGTTTCCTTCCCGACGGCTTTTTCACCGTCAGCCCATCAGACAGTCCAGCAGCATTTATGATGATGTCATGATGTTGAAGAGGCTGCTACGGTGGCCTCCCATGACCCCCAGCCTCATCACAGCTGAGATGCAGACATTTGAAAACATTCAGCAGACAACTGAATAACAGTCCAACACAACAGTCTGTGTGCAGACACACACTGACCTTTCATATAGTCAAACACAGCTGGTTGAGTCATTTCTCTGTGAGTCTAAAGTGAATCTAGTATTTGAAAGTCCACTTCCTGTATTTGTTGTTGAAGACTTCTTCAGCTTCTTCTCAAGGACATCAGCTGCTTGTTTGGCAGCAGAGGCAGTTAAGAAGCTTCCTGAAAAACACTGAACAGTGAGTTCACTGTGGCATATGACAGATTCAGCTTTCTGTGTGCAAATGTGTCTGTGTCGACCTTTCAAATGCTGTTGAATCCAAAACATCAGCGGCTCCTCGGCTGCTCACTTCATGCACTTCTGTCTGTGTGACAGTCCAATGACATCACAGCTGTTTCCAGCCCCAGTGTCTCAGGACTGGACACCTTTAAACATGTCGAGGATCAAACAGCGTCCAGCTAAACACACATGAAACTATCAGAGCTGACAATCATTCCAATAACATCTAATGGTTCATGTATGTAGACACAGGACTACAAGGAAATGGCTCTCAGCATCTGGCTGTGGGAACACATGAGTCCCTGTTTGTGTTCAGATTGTGTGCATGTTTTAGACGTGTGTCACATGTAGAAACACAACAATCCCACAATGACACACAGATGTGTTTGACACAGCTGTGCAGCTGTAAGTTGTTTCTAATGATTCATTGAAGCTCTTCTAACATTCTGGAGACGATCAGTACATGAATCTGTTCAACACGACAACAATTTGACTTCAGTGTGAACGTTTGCATTAAATAACCTTCTTCATCCAGCTGACAGCATCTTCATCCTATGATGTGAACAGTTCCTCCTGTTGATGACAAACCTCTGACAGGATCTGCTTGAGGAGCTTTTTCATGTGCAGCTCTCTGAGCTCAGGGCTGAGCTGCTGTTTCATCTTTAAGAGCTGCTGCCTCCTCGCCGGACTTGTTCTCCTCTTCTTCTCCTAATGACACCATTTCTGCTTCATATTAAATTCAATAAAGATGCTGACATGTATCTGTAGCAACAACATCATTGAATCTGTAACAACTGGAGCCAAACCAGTGGCTCTGCTGGGATCACTGGTGAGCCAACACTTCCTTGTTGATGCAGATTTCAGGGCTTCCTTTTGCTCCTCCGTTATAACTGTTCTCTCTTCTCAACACATGATGACACAAAGGAATCAGCAGTGACAAAGATGATGCTGAAGAGAAGCACACACTTCACACATATAACAGAGCAGTGCAGTTACACACACCTCTGCTCGACATCAGGCCTCAAACAAAGACACAAAACACTAACTTGACTCTAAACAGAAGAAACGAGCAGCTGTTTCTGTTCTGTGCTTATTTATATTTGACACACATGCTTCTCTTTGTGCAAACACACATCGCACTATAAGGGTAACCTCGCACACAATGATTGGACAGCACAGTGATGATGCTGGGAGATCCTATACGCAGCAACACAGAAACACTGAGAACTTTAAAGAATGATGGAAAGTGTTATAAATGACTTGTTGGCCTCTGATCTGTCACAAACAGCTGAAACGTGTCTCTCATGAGTCACATGAAGGTTTTTGACAGAAAGGACAAAAAGTAGCTGCAGTCAGTTTGTGTCATTTTTAGATTTATTCATCTGGGAGAAAAATCTGAGGGACATTAAAATGTGTTTTCAACAGAGACAAGAACATGAATATAACAGAACAGGTAAATGAACATGTTTCAAGTAAACAGCTGGACTGATCAGGTCCAAACACAGAGTGATAAACTTGTCAAACAGCTGTCATATCTTTATATAGAAGCTCTTTATAAATGCTGCTCACTGCAGTCTGTTTACTAATAATGTCAAAGTGTTAGAAACACAGAAACATCAGAATGGTCTTTGTTCACAGAAACCTGTCTGGGATCCTTTGTTGTTCTTTTGATGCAGAGTTACATTATAAATATAAAGAGTTATTTCAGAGTCTCATCAGTTTTCCTGCATGTCTTTATTTAACACATCAGCAGGGCTGAAGCTCTCATGTTAAACACACACTGATCTATGGACACGTTCATGTGTTTCTAACAGAACCAGGCTGTTATCAGCCTGCACTAACATTATGTCACACACACTGAATGTAACAGTGACAGTTTACATCATCACACAATCAGCTGTGATTGTTTCACTGTCATCAAACGAGTCAACAGGAAGTAGAATCAATAGAAACCAATCATTTACTGACAGCATGTCTGATGGAAATAAGTGCAGATTATGTATGAAGTCTAACTGCACACAGTAACTGTGTTACAATAAGGACTTAACAGCGCCCTCTGCTGGAGTGTTTCAGTACTGCGTTAACTACAATACACCACCTCCTCCTCACACCACCTGCTACAGCTCTACTCTTCTATGACTACAGTCATCCACAGCACTGATGTGAGGTCACATGGTTCATATGTAAGGAGCACAGCTGACCTCAGGTCAGTTTAATGACTGTGAGCAGCAGCTGTGTTATTGTCACTGTGACAGGGAGACACTCTCAGACACAGCGCTAATGTCAGCTTGTTCTCATGCAGGAGGATCAGGAGCTCCATGTTTGTCTTTCTGTTTGAATCATGATGTGTTTGTGCCATCAGAGTCTGTCATGAGTACTCAGGGTTTCACAGCAGCTCTTCTGGATGCTGACGAGGACTCCAACCTCATGTTTCACCTCTCTGAGCTTCTGATGTCTGTGAACACTCGTGTTTCTTCTCTGGGCTCATCTGGACAAAAACACCTTTCTGTGTTTGGCTGCAGCCTCATTCTGACTGACAGGAAGTGTGTTACCCATGAGCTGCACTTCTGTGAGGAAGTTTCCTGCTGTGTTTCCTGTCTGTGGACAAACACGAGTGTTCCAGCTGAGGACTTGGTTCCTTCCACCTGTCCATACAGGACATCACGCTGTCTGCAGCTCTGTAAATGCAGCTCCAGGTCCTTCCACGTGCTGCTCTGTATTTGTGCAGTTTGTAGTGTGTCCTGGGAAACGTAGCACACATGGTGTTCTTCTGCTGTTTCCTCCTTTCACTGAGTGTGAAACACTGACGCTGTGCTGTTGTTCACAGAGGGGAGCTGATTCTAGCTGCAGCTGGACTCTGTCATCTAACTGAATGTGTTGGTGCTGATCACGGGGCTCTGAGGGGGGAGCAGCAGGAGGACTCTGGATGCTGACGTCAGTGTATCTGTGGAAGCTCCCACAGCGTGTCTGTCATTCAATATTGTGCTGTATATTGTATCTATGCAAAGATGAACAGACTGTGTGTTCACTGGTCTCTGTGCTGCAGCTCTGATGTCATCATCACTCCCTCCTCCACCCTC
>NC_140528.1:5314190-5451690 GCF_057382185.1 Mchenga conophoros | reverse complement strand
TTCTGACCTGTCAAGTGACATTTATGACCAACTGTGTGAGAAAGCCAAATGTTTCAGTGTATACTCAGTCGCTCTTGATGAGACCACAGACATCACCGACACTGCCCAGCTCCCAATGTATGTCCGTGGTGTTGATGACAGTTTTGAAGTGATGGAGGAGCTGCTCACAGTAATTCCAATGCATGGCCAGACCACCGCTCAGCAGATATTTACAAGCTGTGTGATGCCATTGAGAATGTTGGTTTGCCATGGAAGAGGTTTGTTGGAATAACAACAGATGGAGCGCCATCAATGACAGGGAGGAAACATGGACTGGTGGCACAAAACAAACTGGAAGAGGAAGGCGTGGAGGAGGCCATTGCTCTGCACTGCATCATCCATCAGCAGGTCCTTTGCAGCAAATGCCTGAAGTTTGACAATGTGATGTCTATTGTTGTGAAATGCATCAACCAAATCAGATCCAGGGGCTTAAAGCACCGAAGGTTCTGTGCTTTTTTAGAGGAAATGGAGTCAGAATATGGGGATGTGCTCGACTTCACTGAGGTACGTTGGCTCAGCAGGGGAAATGTATTAAAGAGACTTTTTGAGTTGAGAGCAGAAGTGAAGCCTTCATGGAGAAGGATGGAGTTAGTGTTCCTGTGCTAACTCATCCCAAATGGCTCATGGACTCAGCTTTTCTTGTTGATATGACACATGAGCTTAATGTACTGAACAAGACGTTACAAGGCCAGGGGCAACTTGTCAGTGCTGCCTATGACAACGTGAGAGCATTCTCCACAAAACTGGCGCTCTGGAAAGCTCAGCTCTCTCAGACAAACCTTTGCCATTTCCCAGCATGCAAGGCACTCGTGGATGCAGGCACACCATTCAGTGCTGACGAGTATGTTGATGTCATTTTGAGGCTACAGGAGGAATTTGATCACAGATTTGCTGACTTCAAGACACACAGAGCCACCTTTCACATTTTTGCGGACCCCTTTGATGTGCAAGATGCCCCTTCTGTGCTTCAAATGGAGCTCATTGAGCTGCAGTGCAACTCTGAACTCAAAGCAAAGTTCAGGGAGGTGAGTGGAAAAGCAGACAAGCTTGGACAATTTTTGAGAGACTTGAGCCCTAGTTTCCCTCGGCTTTCCCGAATGTTCAAGCGGACCATGTGCCTTTTTGGTAGCACATACTTGTGCCAAAAGCTCTTCTCCACTTTGAACTTCAATAAGTCCAAGTACAGGTCCAGACTTACGGATGATCATCTTCAAGACATACTGAGGGTCGCAACTGCTTCCTCCCTCCGGCCAAATCTGGCTCGGCTATGCGAGAGGAAACGCTGCCAGGTCTCTAGCAGCAAGGAGTAGGCAAGAGAAGCCATGTTCAGAAGAACAGTTCATTTTCTACAGTGTTCCATTCATGTTCAGAAGAAGGTTATAGAACTGTTAATACAGACATTTCAATCTAAATACAGCAGATATAGAAGCCTGAAAGATACACACAAGTTCACTGACTAAAAATATCTTATTATTATTTTATTTATGTTTTACAGATTGATTTATTTTCTTATTAATTCTTAATTTGTTTATTTATTTTTCATATTTTGTATTAAAAAATAAAAATAAAGAGATTTGAGAGGATTGGAATTTTTTTAACCATGCCTTTCTTGTGGAAAACCTAATGCGGCCCAGCCTCACCCACACTCTGCCTGCAGCGGCCCCCAGCTAAATTGAGTTTGAGACCCCTGTCCTACACCATAAATCAGTAAGAGAGGGTACGACCTCTCTCATGGCCCCAAGTGGTGTGTGCATGCCAGAGCACTCTGGAAGGCACACAGAGTCTTTACAGACTACTAAGGATCAAACCTCTATCATCATGCAATCGATTATACAACTCTAAGCATATATGAGTAAATATTTCTAAGCATAAATGACAATCAACAATATAAACCTTACAGCTGGTTGTAATAACAGAATTCATTTGTTTCTCAAACGAGAAAGAGCTATCGAGAAACACTCCTAAATCTTTAGTTCTGAACTTTTCCAGTGGGCCAAGGTCAACATTATCTGCTAATGCTAAATAGGCTGCCGTTATTAACTAATGCTAATTTGATGTGAATTAGCATTATGCACTAATGCTAACACTTTTTAACAATGTGAGTAGCTAATGCTAACACTATTTCCCTTAACTTTATAACATTGTGAACGGCTAATGCTAACACTCTTTTCCCTAGCATTACAACATCTGAGCTGCTAATGCTAAGTAGGCCGCCATTAGCACCTACGTCTATCCATCCATCCATCCATTCGCTTCCGCTTATCCTTTTCAGGGTCGCGGGGGGCGCTGGAGCCTATCCCAGCTGTCATAGGGCGAAAGGCGGGGTGAATTAGCATTACATTAGTGAGGAGTTAATGCTAAGTAGACTGCCATTAGCAGGTAATGCTAATTTAAGGTTAATAGGAATTGGCATCTAATGCTAATACCATATTTTCTTGCTTTAATCCTTTAAAACTGGTCAGAGTGGGCACACTCCGTTTTGCGCAACTATTTTTAAATCCCGGTAGCACTGTAATCACATGAGCTAGCGCAATAATTTTTTTTGCATATGAAACCTGAGGAGTTGTATTTACATCTTATGCCATCAGCTTGTCCTAGGTTACAGTTTCCTTCCACATATGCTTAGGACTCATATTGCTCTGCTGGAAATAGTTTATTTTGATGCATATGCTGCTTTTTTGCAAATTTGCAGTATAATATTTATTTTCGTTTTTCCTGCAGTATATAAAAATTGGTGTATTTCAAAAATAAAACTATGAAGGCACTCAAAATAAATTTCCTGAGGTGGGAAACTATTTTGTGCAACTTTTTTGTATTTACAGTTTTGAGGGACAAGCCTCTTAAATTTCTCTAACTAGAAATATATGTTAAAAAAACAAAAACGATTTTCAATTTTTTTGTAGTTTATTGCACTTTTTTGCAATTTATGTAATTACTATGCACTTAATACATACATATTATTAAAATTTAGGCTGTAATGGTTGTATTGATGTATAGCAACTTGAAATGCTCCCAAAAATGGCTCTACAGCATGTAAAAATATAATATAAGCTCTGGCGGACTTGGTTCTATGGTAGGTCTTAAAGGGTTAAATCAATATCAGTAGCTAATCCGATTGCTCAGTCTGACGTCAGGTGAAGTCATTTTTATGCATTTAAGAGCTGTGTTGAATTCAACATTACAAACTGAACATTAGAACTATCCTCTTCTCCAGGATTTTCCTGATTTAACATTTCAATATGACATTTCCAGCGCTTTGTTTTCTCTGCTCACAGACAAAACAGATACACGCATGTATATACAGCCCACGTCCAGCTCTGCATGCACTCCTGCTCCATTTCTATAGAGAATAAACAACGTAACACAATCATTCTCCATTGTTTTCAACTCAACCAGCTGCATTTAATGAAGGAGTTTGAATTTACTTTACAACAGCTGCTGTTGTTTCCTGTCTGCATTCATGTTCTTAACTGTACTCCACACATTCTGAACTGGTGTACCGTAATTGTCGGGCTATAAGCCGCTACTTTTTGCACAAGCTTTGAGCCCTGCGGCTTTTAGTCAGGTGCGGCTTTTCTATGGATTGTCCATGAGCGGATTTGTTTTGTTTGTTCCGCTGTTGTACGGCACTACGTTGCCTGGCGGAAGGATCGGGGTTCAAGAGTGGTATGTTGGTCACATGTCCATCCGTCAGGCAACGTAGTGCAGTACGAGGTAGCGCGAAAAACAAACTTCAAAGTAGCGCTACCCGTTCAGCTGGAGGCCTGGATGATGAGCGGCGATAAACTTGCAAAAAGCAAGTTATGCCCAACTCCACCATTGGATTCTGACAGCGTGGAAAAGTGTGAAAACATCCACGATCACCAACAGATTTCGAAGGGCTGAATGCTGCATGATGGAGAGGAGGACACCGCCACGGCCCTTCTGAGGGTGTTCGACTCTGACACTGACAACGAGGATTTCTTTGGTTTTGAAAGTGACAACGAAAGAAAGAAGCTGAGAGTGGATGACGAAGCCACCCTGAGCCTGTTTGTTTCCGACACTGGAGGAGAGGACTTTGGTGGTTTTAGTGCGCAGGAAGATGGTGGTGAATGACTGACTTTTCTTCTTGTTAAAGCCGTGTCACTGCACCTGAGCCTAAAAGCTAGTCCGAATCAATTGTTCTGGTGTGCTGCAGGTTATTGTTATGTACTACATTTGTTACTCATTTATGAAGCACAGTACATGTTTTGTACTTGTAATTACCGCTACTTGTACATATACCTAAAAAGTTATGCAAATATGTACCCATAACTTGTTTTTCAAAATATTAATAAAAGGGGTGTGTCTCCAAACAGCCATCTCTTTCCTGACAATTCGCTTTGTGCATATTCTCTTACATATGATAAGTCAACATTGAAACACCTGCGGCTTTTAGTCAGGTGCGGCTAATGTATGTACAAAACAGGATTTTCCCCTGATTTTAGCTTGTGCGGCTAATATTCAGGTGCGCTCTGTAGTCCGGGAAATACGGTAGTTCTTCCTAAAGTACTGCAGTATTCCTGCCAGTACATCCTTTTAGTTTTCCTAACTGTTTCCTCTGATGCTCGTTGCTATTCTTTCCTCAATGCAAATTCATGCTAAGCTCCTTCATATCCATCCCTGTTTCTAAACCTGTAATAATTGCTTTAATGTGTCTTTGGCCTAATTATGAGTCTGTCCATATGTTTGTAGTTCCCCACTTGCTTTGGTTTCTTAGCTCTGATTCTCTCAAATTTATCCTTGAAATCATTTACTGGCATCTCTCCCTCTCACTCCCACTATCCCCAGAACACCAGAGTATTCATCTCCTGGTTTATCCTATGGCCTCTTTGCATTTTCTCCAATCATCCCTGTTTCTAGAGTCTCACCCCATCTGCAGGCAGTCCAAGAGAAACTGCCTCTGCCATTTTCTTCTTCTTAATCTTTGATTTTTCTCTTCACTTTCTCCATTGGGTCTTCTTAGACGCACTTTCCAGAAAGCAGCAACATTTTTTGTGCCCCATTTTTCAAATTGTGCATCTTACTTCAGCTTAATGTGTTTCCTGTTTTGTTTTTACACAGGTCATGTAAAAGAAATCCTACCAGAGACTCGACAAAGCTGATCTGAAAGACAGCACAGGCAATAAATCAGAGCAGCACAGAACTTAAGCTCATGGTCCATAGAAGCTGGGCTCTACAGGTGTACCAGGACAAGCTTAGTGTAAGTCCCTCGAAAAAGTTTCACTTGTGCTGTTTCGGTGTAAATTACTGGTTTGTTTGAACAATTTCATCAGCTGAACCATAAATACTCCAAAACAATTTCTTTGTGACTCAGTGTGATTTTTCATTTTGTAATATTAGCATGTCAAACTCTACATTCTCTACACAGATGAGAAATGAAGTGTATTTAATAATAAAAGTTATCTCTCAGAGACAAAGTTAGTGTCTCATTCAGGTCTGTATCTGTGTAGCCTCAGACACATGCAGTGCTCATATTTGCTGTTTTGTGTGTCACTCAGACCTCTTCCTGACAGGGGCAGCAATTTCATTTAAAGTCCCATTCACTGATACAGGCTGCTGGAGCTCCAACCAGGAGGGTACACACATGATCCAGGGAAAAAAATTATATATGGTCTCTTAGATAAATATTAAGAGGTCCTGTGTTTTACTAAAAAATCAAAGTAGTAAAACACAGGACCTTTGGGTTAGATATAAGGTGATTTGACAAATCATGTCTGTTGTAAATGAGTAAGCCATTTATCGACCTGACTCAGGTTTTAAATCATCATCAGAAAAGACTGAATCCTGACCTGAGAATTGTACACTTTGGACTCTCCACTGCAGAAAATAGAAGCTTCAGTCCTGAATCCTGCAGGTTGTTGTTACCCAGGTCCAGCTCTGTCAGACGGGAGGACTGGGAGCTCAGGACTGAGGACAGAGCTTCACAGCTTCTGTCTGACAGGTTACAGCCACTCAGTCTGAAGAAAGGATGACAAGAAGACATGAAACACTTGTGTTAAAGTATATTCATGGTGCCATGAGGAGCTACTACATTTACAATATTTCAACACTGTTTCAGGACATGCTGGAATCCTTATTGCCTCATGTTACAAAAGACAAATGTGGCAGTTTAGTGTGATTTGGATGGATTCATTAAAAAAAAAAAAAAACATACACTGGCTCAATGTTAATTTTTTCCAAATGAAATTGATTAAATGATGTTAACTGATGAAAAAAAAATCGATATTGCTTGATCTGACCTCAGCGTTTCCAGTTTGCAGTATTGACTCTTCATCCCAGCAGACAGAAGCTTCAGTCCTGAATCCTGCAGGTTGTTGTTACCCAGGTCCAGCTCTGTCAGATGGGAGGACTGGGAGCTCAGGACTGAGGACAGAGCTTCACAGCTTCTGTCTGACAGGTTACAGCCACTCAGTCTGAAATCAAGGTGGAAGGGAGACAAGATCAACCAAACAAATCAGAGCTTTATTGCTTTTTTATTGTTTTTAAGCAGAAATCAGTGAGGTGCTGGTAGATTCTGTTCTTTTGGTTTATTACCCAACAACACACACATACACTAATATTTGTGACTTTTGTAATAGCAGCATTTACAATGCAAAGCAACAGCGATCACAGATTGAAGGGGCCTGAATAAAACTACAATGCAGTGATTTTTAAGATGACCTGTTCTTCCAATTTCCAACAACAGATTTCTCCAACCTTACAGTTAAAAATAATTCTTTATCTCATACTGAATCTTGGTGCAACTCCCCCCAGTTTATTAAAATGAAGAGGTACTGAAGTTGCTGTAAGTGATGTGTGATGCCACTGATTTCCTTTCTGATCCAATACAAAGTAAAATTCAGGCTGGTATCTGCGATACTGATGAAAACTATTCCTTCAGAAACAATACAAGACATCATAAGAAAATATGATGTTTTGTATAACATAAAAAGCCTGAATTTTAAAATATTCAGTTAATAATCAAAAACAGATGTGACTGAAAATAATAAAACTGAGAAACATTTTATGGCCATTCGATCCTTTTACAACCATTGCAAGAGCTTGGTTGGCATAGCCGGCAATAAGTTGGATAGTAATAAGTCCGGTGGGTGATGGGCTCCACCAGGGCTGCCCTTTGTCACCGATTCTGTTCATAATTTTTATGTTTAAAGGCTGTTTCAAAAGTTCATTCAAGTTACAATATTGTGGTCAAAAGTTCTCCTTTTTTCTTTTATACTATACAACTACGCTGGCTCATGGTTTTAGGACATGGATCTGTCATGGAAGAAATCTATGACCACTTTTAATCAACATTTTAAAAATAAACATGATCACAGATTTACTCACAGAGCCTTGTTGGAGGCTTTGACCACTGGCAGCAGCCTCAGAAGAGCCTCCTCTGAAGCAGAGTATTTCTTCAGGTCAAACACATCCAGATCTTCTTCTGATGACAGTAAGATGAAGACCAGAGCTGACCACTGAGCAGGAGACAGTTTACCTGTGGAGAGACTTCCTGATCTCAGGGACTGTTGGATCTCCTCCACTAGAGAACGATCATCCAGTTCATTCAGACAGTGGATCAGATTGATGCTTTTCTCTGCAGACAGATTCTCACTGAGCTTCTTCTTGATGTACTGGACTGTTTCCTGATTGGTCTGTGAGCTACTTCCTGTCTGTGTCAGCAGACCTCGTAGGAGAGTCTGATTGGTCTGCAGTGAAAGACCCAGGAGGAAGCGGAGGAACAAGTCCAGGTGTCCATTTGGACTCTGTAAGGCCTTGTTCACAGCACTCTGGTAGAAGTGTTTCTCTGCAGAATCTCCTGTTTCAGACTTCTGGGAGGTTGTTTGTTGTTGTTCCAGCAGATTGAGTCCAGAGTTGATGAAGGTCAGATGGACATGAAGAGCAGCCAGAAACTCCTGAACACTCAGATGGATGAAGCAGAACACCTTGTCCTGGTACAGTCCTCTCTCCTCTTTAAAGATCTGTGTGAACACTCCTGAGTACACTGAGGCTGCTCTGATATCGATGCCACACTCTGTCAGGTCTGATTCATAGAAGATCAGGTTTCCTTTCTGCAGCTGATCAAAAGCCAGTTTTCCCAGAGACTCCATCATCTTCCTGCTCTCTGGGCTCCAGTGTGGATCTGTCTCAGCTCCTCCATCATACTTGACCTTCTTCACTTTGGCCTGAACCACCAGGAAGTGGATGTACATCTCAGTCAGGGTGTTGGGCAGCTGTCCTCCCTCTCTGGTTTCCAGCACATCCTCCAGAACTGTAGCAGTGATCCAGCAGAAGACTGGGATGTGACACATGATGTGGAGGCTTCGTGATGTCTTGATGTGGGAGATGATCCTGCTGGCCTGCTCCTCATCTCTGAATCTCTTCCTGAAGTACTCCTCCTTCTGTGGGTCAGTGAACCCTCTGACCTCTGTCACCATGCCAACACAGTCAGGAGGGATCTGATTGGCTGCTGCAGGTCGTGTGGTTATCCAGAGGCGAGCAGAGGGAAGCAGTTTCCCCCTGATGAGGTTTATCAGCAGCACATCCACTGAGGTGGACTTTCTAGGGTCAGTTAGGATTGTAGTTTTGTGGAAGTCCAGAGGAAGTCGACACTCATCCAGACCATCAAAGATGAACACAACCTGGAAGTCTTCAAAGCTGCAGATTCCTGCTTCTTTGGTTTCAGTAAAGAAGTGATGAACAAGTCCCACCAAGCTGAACTTTCCCTCTTTCAGCACATTCAGCTCTCTGAAAGTGAATGGAAATATGAACTGGATGTCCTGGTTGGCTTTGTCTTCAGCCCAGTCCAGGCTGTATTTCTGTGTTAAGACCGTTTTCCCAATGCCAGCCACTCCCTTTGTCAGCACTGTTCTGATTGGTTCGTCTCTTCCAGGTGAGGCTTTAAAGATGTCTTCTTGTCTGATGGTTGTTTCTGGTCTGTCTGGTTTCCTGGATGCTGTTTCAATCTGTCTGACCTCATGTTCATCATTGACCTCTGCAGTCCCTCCCTCTGTGATGTAGAGCTCTGTGTAGATCTGATTCAGGAGGGTTGGGTTTCCTGCTTTAGCGATGCCCTCAAACACACACTGGAACTTCTTCTTCAGGGTGGATTTAAGGTTACGATGACAAACTGCAGCTTGAAGCTCTGAATGAGAAGAAAAATAAACACTCAATTCCAAAAAGAACTAATCTTTAAAACATGTTGCTCCATCTTCCATCTCTGGAAAATGTTCATTTATCCAGCAGCTTAAATCTTTAGATAAATCCTCTTACGTCTCTGCAGACGGTCAGCCAGCTCCTCCTGCTTCATTCTCCTCAGGAAGTCCACTGTGATCTTCACAAATGCCTCTCTGCTGCTGCTCCTCTGACTCTCTAAGCATTCTGGGTAATCTGGACTCAGAACCTTCTGGATCTCCTTCAGCTCGTTCTTCACAAAAGTGATGATGTTGTCCTCCAGCAGCTGGAACAGAATATTTATGAATGAGCCAATCAGACTGAAATCATGGAGCCAAACATCAGATCCATGTTGGACACACTGACGATCCACTGGTCTACAAAGAGCAGCATGGAGACGACTGTGAACAGAACAGATGTAACAGTAGTTGTTGTACATGTACAGACCATAAATATGGAGTCCAGCTGTGTTTGATGCTGCTGGGCAGACTGACCACTGGGAACCTCTGAGCTCTGCTGCTCCACTCTGTGGAGGAACCATGAAGGATCAGATCAACACAGGATAAAGATCCAGGAGTTTCTGCTCAAATAACTTCATCTGAATCAAGTCTGTCAAGTTTTAAACTCTCAGATTGTGAACATATCAGTAATTTTCAGTCTGTTTTCATGGACGTCCTTTCAGTGGTGATGTCAGGGATGATTTTGAAGAAGCTCATCAAACTGAACCATCAGCAGATCACTGCTCCAAAACCAGAACATGATCCGAGTCTCCCTCCACCACCAGAACACCAGCTTTACTAACGTGGTAGATCAGTGTAGTACAGATCAATAACTGATGAGTCATTTGATCAAAATCACTGAGTGCTTCACGTCTGACCCTCTGATGCTTCTGTAGACATTTTGCATATTTAATGAATGTCTGACAGTTTTACATTCATTCTATGAACACAGTGGAAATGTTGTGTTATAGTCTCCATGTTGTTTCCAGCATCATAAATTCTTAAGTTCAGAAAATTAGATTCTTTCTTCACAGCTGAAAAACAACAACATTTATTCTCTATTGAAATCTGCATCGTCCACTCCAAAGGTCACAATCTGAAGGTAACATCTGGTTTTGTTCCCTGTGGTTAACTCTGAGCATCAGTATGGTGGGATTTATCCACTACATCCACACCACTGTGGTTCAGTGTTGTCCTGATGGAGTAACAGCAGCCAGTATGATCCAGGCTTTAGCTGCTGGGTCTCTGTGTGACCTCTCAGACTGTTTAACAGATCAGACACAAAGAGAATCAGAGCAGCTCTGTTCTTTAAAGACAAACATGAACCCACTCAGGTCACACTTTCCCCACAGATATGAGCATCACTGTCCTCAAACAGCAAATGACCAAGTCGAACATTTGGATCTTTTCTCTTTCATTGTTTTCTTTTTAATGAATCTTTGTAACAATCTGAGGATGTTTCAGGTCATATTTATCCAGGAAACACAAACATGTAAAGGAGTCATCACAGCTCTCTGACCTCGTTGCTCCAGGTTCACCACTGAAGTGTGGATTATAATCTTTGGACCGGTCACTCCTCACAGACGGACAGCTGGACCCTGCAGACTGTGACCTCTGACCTCTGCAGACACAAACATGATTGAAGCAGCTGTGATCACACAGACTGCAGATAATGCAGCTGTTTCCTGTCAGTAACATCCTCTTAGATTAGAGTTCAGCTTTTTACAGGAAAACTGGACAAAAGTGATTTTTGTTACAAACTCATTTTCATTTCCTCTCAGCTCACAAACACAGTCAGACAATCAACCAGAGTCAACACTGATTATAATGTCAGTGCAGAATTATTTCTGTTACTCAGTGAGTTCAGCTCTCTGACCTCGTTGCTCCAGGTTCACCACTGAAGTCTGGATTATAATCTTTGGACCGGTCACTCCTCACAGACGGACAGCTGGACCCTGCAGACTCTGCTCTGTCCTCCTCTTCCTCCATCATCATCTTCAGTCAGTCTGAGAGGTAAACCACAAACACTCAGTGAGTTCACATTAACAGGAGGAACTGAGTTACAGTCGCTGACCTCTGACCTGTCATGTGACCATGAAACCAGGTCAATATGTCTGTAGGTTCAGTCATCCAGGTCATGTGATCTAAGGAGCTTGGAGAGAAAAGAGACGTCTTTAAGTTTCTGGAAGACGTTTCATCTGAGAAGCTTCTTCAGCTCTAAAACCAAACGGTGGAGAGTCCCAGATATTTAAACCTGAGAGGGAAAGAAAGCATGTCGCTGACCCACCACTGATGTTATTTCAAGGAGGAAACTGAGAGCCTTTGCACCAGGAGCACAAACATCAGCTCCAGCAATGATCCACTGATGTGTTTTTATTCCATGTATGAATGTTGTTATTGACAGAGATGACGTTTGTGTGTCAGTGATGCAGTGACTGTTGTTGTTACCTGTACAGGCTGGTTAGACTCTATGAAACAGATCATACAGATCTCTGCATGTTAGAAGAGACTATTAAAGGTCATGAATGAGACAAAGGCAGGGAGGCGTCCTTTACAGCTAAACAGCAGAGTGAGAGAACAGCCAGCACCTCTACATTTATCACATTATACAGCACATGTATGATACTGACAGGGATGAGAAGAATTTAGTGATTCTGATCCCATCATTGATATTACTTATTGATTCTCAGTAGCTCTGCTCTGACAGTCACCACCATCACTGAGCAGCATATCAAAGACATTTGTGCACATTAACTGCATGTTGTGGCTCAAATGTTTGTGCATGTTGGAGGCATTTCCTCTTTGTTGTGATCAGTGTTGGTCATTACTCAAAACAGTCATTATTACACATATTACACAGAACACTTTAATTAAAAGTAATGGAGTACGTTACTTCATTACTCCTCATAACATTACTTTGATGTTAAAATGAACAAATGAGCATGTAACAACATAAAGCTGAGGTACAGCCCCACACACCAACACAGATCCTGATGAGGTCACGTGATGTTTCTCTGAGTGTTTATGATAGAGCTGGGCGATATGAGATTTTTTCATATCACGATATGTTTTTTTCATTTCAGGCGATAACGATATCTATCACTCTATCAGCCAAATAACTATATTTGTAAGATTTAAATGTGCCGTTGCTCACAAGTAAAATGTGAAATAATCAGCAGCTTGTTTTTATTTAAATATTTATTTCCCATAATAAGTTCAACAGGGTAGATGTACTTAAGGAACATGAGACTTTTTCAGATAAATAAAGGCAAATATTGCAAACTACACAAAAGGCAGCCGCTAAAGCGTTTAAGTTTCAAAATAGAACAAACGAAACAGACTAAACTGTCAATTCCACTTAGAAACAAAATATTAATTCTAAAAATAAATCTTAGTTTGTTTTACAGAAGAACAGACAAAAATGACTAACTTTTGTCAATATCAAATAAACTGAGAACTAAAAGGAAATTCTCAATCTCTCCTTGTTGTATAGCTTAGCTTTTCAAACAGTTTTAACAGTTACTTTAGTCTGACAAAAGCCGAATGACGAATTAGCGCTTCCAGTCAGAGACTGAGGCTACGTCCACACGTACACGGGTGTTTTTGAAAACGGAGATTTTCCGTTTTCGTTTTAAAAAATAATCCCGTCCACACATAAAGGCAGAAATGAAGGAAAACGCTGCTATGAACATGCCAAAGCAGCAGGTGGCGCTAGATTCCTAACCGTGCAGAAATGTTGGCCAATCAGAAGTCTAGAAGCCTCGGTGGGAAAAAGTAAACAAAGCTGCGGCATAGAAGCAGAACCGAGTCGTATGTGTGGAGGGACAGTAACTGTGTGTATATGTAAGCATTTAAACACTGCAGAGAGTAGAATTAACAGTATTGTAGAAATTCATTTCACCGAAACAATAACGTGGCGCACAGTGTGACGCATGCACCAGTTTATTGTATTTCCAGACTTGCTTTCGGCACAATTTACAGTGCACGCTACTCTGTTTTTGTCAGACTTGAAATAGCCGAAATACCTTCACACTACGGAACTTCTATGGCTCTTCCGTTCGACAATCTCTCCGGCATTGGAACCATCATCTGTTTTCTCTTCGGTCACGCTCGGTTGATTTTTCTAGTCGGCACACTCATTTCCTCCATTACCCGCTGGCTGCTTCCCAAACAAACACACGTGCGGCTTGGCACTTGTGCTGTACGTAACAAGTCACGCGACGTGACACTGCGGCTGTGATTGGTTCGGCTCTGCGCTACTTAATTTGGATTGGCTGACCTTTTTTTTTCTTTTTTTTTTTTTTGAGGACAAGAGCGGCGAGGTCTATCGCGATAGCTTAATTTCTCTATCGAGTAAAAGTTATATCGCGATACATATCGTTATCGTTCTATCGCCCAGCTCTAGTTTATGAACACAAATCAAAGATGAAACAGCACAAAGACACTTCAAAGTGATTCTACTGTAGAAACATGAACAGGTAGAAACCTGCAGCCTGACTGCTCATCACTTTGTTACCTGTTCAAGTTCAGCAGCAGCAGCTCACTTTATCACGGTGCTGGTCTGGGGTCAGTGTTTACTCAGCTTTAACTCACTCTGGGTTCTTGGCTAGCTTAGCGTTAGCTTAGCGTTAGCTTAGCGTTAGCTTAGCGTTAGCATGCTGTGTGCTAGCTTAGCGTCAGAGCTCTGCAGGTGTCTCGTGTGTAAATATTAATCACAGTGACAGTAAAGGAGGTAAAGGGCTGTGACGTCATCACGTACGCTGCGTCCTCTGTGGGCTCTGAGTGAACTCAAAGTACAAACTACAAGTACACAAACACGAACGTAGCTCAGAGTGGCGGACACACTCGGCCTCGTTGGTCCAGCTGTGAGTCCGTTACTGTGAACTATGGAGCGGCAGATTTGTGCTGAACTAAGCTGCACACAGCTGATGTTAGCCAGGAAACATTACACACTGACTTTAATGGAGAGACCGGAAATACAAACACACACAGTTTGTTGTGTGAAGAAATCAAACACGAGCTGAACAAACAGTAAAGTTCCTAAAGACAAACTGTTAAAGGAGGAAACAAAGCAAACTTACAGTTTCTTCACACCAACAACAAGCTCCACTCCACACCTGGACACTAAACACGGACACACAGGTGAGCTGCTTCCTGGAAGGAGGCGGGGCTCCACCTGAAACTCAGCACAGGTGGGAGGGGCTCAGCTCTGTGTGTGCTGATGTGTTAACTTTAAAAATATGCCGTCTGACTGCTCAGACTGAGTCAGAGTAAAGTTCACATGCTGACGTGTGGAGACATGAAACCTTGTTGTAGCTGCAGGTGTGAACACACTGATCCCAGATCAGCTCTGCTGTATTTGTAACATGAACATTTCTGCTGCAAAGCTTCAAATGTTCAGCATGTTTCTCTGTTTCCAGTCTATAGATCCAGTCACACTTTCTACCTTCACCTGTGCAGTAAAGACTGAGAGCAGAGCTGAAAGCAAGCGTCCAATCAGTGAGCAGCATCAACACCTGAGCTTCATTCAGACTCTGTTATTGAAGATGTTGTTGGTACAAAGTTCATCTGCTGCTCACATGAATCCATGAAAGATTTATTTCACTGAATGTTTCTTCAAAGCTCATTTCAACCTGTTGAAGTCATGAATGAAAGTGCAGACTGAGAGTGGATCACATGATGTTTGAGGTGTGTCATGTGACATGTTCAGTATTGTCACACATGTCTAGATTGTCCCTGATATCATAACTGCTCAAACACTGATGATTATATTTGAAGAATTATTCCTGATGGCAGCAAAGTTTGAATGGAGCTCTCTGTCTGTGCTGATTTGTCGCCCTCTGGAGGTCAAAGCACAAACTGCATGATGTCACTGTAACCACCACAGTGACAGGAAGTGTTTTTATGACTGAAACACTGAAATGATGCTAACGGCTGTCGTTAGGCTCACTGACAGCAGTGCTGATGTGTTCATGTCAAACACTGGCTCAGGTCAGACTCCTTCATCCTTCTCCAGCGTGAGGCCGCCCTCAGACCCACAGGAGCTCTGACCTTTGACCTCCTGACCCTAACCATTTTAGTCTTGTTGCATCTTTAAATGCAAATCCATCCAAACTGTAGCCGAGCAAAAGAAGCTGGAAGCTGTTCTATGAATGATGTTGTTGAAGGAGCTTGGAAAGAAAAGCGTCTGGACTTCTTTAAGTTGCTTGAAGAGGGACATGGACGTCTTAACGCCCACTCACATCCTGGGACATTTGATCACAGGAAATCACATGATAGCGTGGGGCTAGATCTCACAATGGGTTCACCCAAAACCTTGGCTGATTGTGACCCACACCCGTTTTCACGGAGGAGGAGTTTCACATGCTGAACATGTGACAGCCTGGTTTAAAGGGACCAAAAGTAACTGGACACCTGATTCAGTTCAGGTTTATTCATCCGCTCCAAACCACAGCAGCAGTCACCTCCAGGGAACCAGCTGATCCATGTAACTGGGGACAGACCACAGCCCAGAGCACTGGTTCATGATGTGTTTGTGGACTGTAGGTTGTTTGGATAGAGATGAGATGTACTCAGCAGTCTGTCTCTAATGTTTAATGAAATGTTCTGAAGATGATAATAACTTGTGATTTTCTTTTGAATGAATCTTTAATCGTGTTGTAGGGCCTCTGACTCTCATGAAGATTTTCACATCAATGTGCTTTTCACAAAGATATTAACAATGAAAATGACGTGCAGCCCTGAACTACTCATGCGTTAACTCAGCGGTTCCCAACCCCCGGGTCACGGACCGGTCCGTGAGTCGTTTGGTACCGGGCCGTGAGAGTCGAGGCTCGGTGTGAAATTGATGGTTGATAGGTTTGTAGCATAAACCTGTTCGCTGGATCGTTCAATCCAGCTACACAGCAAAGCAAGACACGAGTAGTTCTTTCTGTTTCTCGTGCACGGGAGAGAACTGGACCAATGCCGTTCCTTCGCTTGACCACAGTCGCTCTCGTCCGTTCCCTCGTAACACTGTTCTTTTATTGAGGTTACATGAACATACATAGGTTCATTAACATACACGTGAACAAAGGTACCAGTCTGTATGTTATGTAGGTGTGTGTGTGTGTGTGGAGTCAGAGTGTGACCCATAAACGACTTCCCTAAACCTGCTGGTCTGGAAGTCCAGCAGTTCATCTAAACAAAAGGCACTTAGACTAAAACAGACATCCTACCACAAAACAATAAGAAGGTAGCACCTCTCCCATGATCCCAGGACGTGGGTGTGAATGCCAGAACACTCTGGAGTCACACAAAGTCTTTAAAGACTACTATCATTACACAATTGGTTCTACACCTCTGAGCATATATGGTTAGATATTCCCCAATAACAATGACAATGATAAAATATAAATCCAACAATGGTTTTCAGGGTTTTTATCGATAACTTCGTTTCCCTGGGTCTTTTCCCGTGTTGTAGTCGTGTGTCTTATTTTGAAAGAAATGTTTACGCATTACCATAGCGACCAGAGAGCATTAAGGGTGCAGACAGGTGCATCCAACAACATTTTATTTTCCCTTATTTGATTTATGGACCTAACTGTATGAACTGGACTTTGGCTTTAATGCTGCTCCTCTTCATCATTGCTGTGTTGCATTTCCATCATTCTGCTGCTGGATTCACTGCAGGCTTTAACAAACACTCCTTTGGGTCCAGGCCCAGCCACGTGTTTGTAAGCTGCTGTGCTCCTCACAAATAAAGCCTGAAGCAGCTCAGACTGTTAGAAGCAGCACTGAGCCCTGTTACAGTTATAGTGTTAGAGCAGCGGCTGCAGCCTACAGCATTTAAACTAGCTGACAGTAAACACATCAGTCCAGATGTTACCACATTACTTTGTGATGCTGAGAGTTAAAGGAGACTGGCTGATTAAAATCCCATTCCTTACATCACCGTCCTCTGCTCTGACTGCTTTCATTTAATCACAATCAGAATACTTTTTTGATCCCAGGGGAAATTATTTAGGTTACAGTGCTGCAGCACAAACAGGAACAAAGACACAGCACACTAAGTAAGAAATAGCACAACATACACAATATATACATGCATACATATGAGTCACTTATAAGTAACATGTGAGTGCTGGGGTCTATGACAGCAGGCAGGTCTGTATTTATGTCCAGGCTGACATGAACAGCTAGTAGTTCAGGGTTCAACACTCAGGAAAGTGTGTGACCTTCCACACTGACAGAAGATGCTAAACATGACTTTAAACTGTTGTTTGTTAAAGCCTCACAGATCTGAGAGCAGGGCTCAGTGGGTACATGAGCCTTTATACATGAAGGCTTTCTGTTTCCAGGAGAGGAAACATGTGATCCAGCTGTGTTTGGTCACATGGATCTGCTCTGCATGGATCACCTGACTAAAACATGTTGTTATTATTGTTCTTACAGTCTTAAATCGGTACATCAGGCGGGTCACATGACACCCGGGGGTGACAGCAGCATCTTTCCTCTTTAGAAAGCTGCTCTCTGTCCCAGGAGCTGTTGTCACAGTAACAGCAGGAACAGGAAGTCACATGCTCTCTGCTCTGTGATTGGCTGCTTCTTATCTCAGCTTCCTGCAGAGGGTGGGGTCTGCTGATAACGCACACCAACAGAAGTGTGACTTTCACTTCCTGTTTATTGCTGTTGTTCTTAAAGCTCTCAGGCGATGCTGCAGCGCCCCCTGCTGACACAAACTCCTCCCTCTGTCTCAGAGGTCACAGGACAGCCTGCTGCAGAGGGTCTGCCTGTTCATGGACTTCCTGTTACAGAGACGGGTCTCAGCGTCAACACTGGTTTCTGATTGGACGGTGTGGAAAATGTTACGAGTTCAAAATATTGGGGATGGAGACAAGAGAAAAACCACAATAACAACACTGGTCCGGTCGGGTTGAGTCAAACGATGATTTTAATGATCACACACGTGGGAGATGGACACTGATGCAGACAGCCTCTGATCTCAAAATGGTGGAGTATTGCTCAAACTCTTATAGCCTCTGGTGCCCCCACCTTATCATAAAAGCCTAAACATTCACATGCTTTCTCTCACACAGCGCCTAAGCTACGACCTTGGCTCCCTGTTTATCTGCTCCTGCTGAGATGGGGCAGAAAACTCCAGCATGTTCTCTTCTAATCAGACAAATAAGGCGATGACTTTCTGCAAACAGTATTTCTTATAACTCAGCAGTATAATGCATCATAAAACAATATCATTCATTCACAATAAATCAGCAGTTTAATATAATGCACATCAGTTTAACTAATGCAATAGTTATCAGCTTCTTCTAATTCAGGAGAATAATGCAAACTAAAACTACATAATAATTCACAATCTTTAATTAGGGGTATAACATGGCATAAAATAATATTATAATCTAACAAAACCCAGCTTCCTCCAGCCGAGTGATGTGTGGATTCATCACTCTCTGTGGATCAGTGTAAGTCTGTGTGTGGGTCAGCTGCAGGACTTGTTTGACCTTTGACCCTGGCAGACAGAGCTGGTTACTGCTGTGTGACTCCTGCCGTCGCTCCACTTTAAATTTTACTTAAAATAAGTCCTGACATGGCCCCGCCCCCTCTGACCTGCTGCTCCTGGATGTGCTGAGGACACAGCGGAGGCTCAGAGGGGGCGGGGCTTTTCCCGTGGCGGTAACCAAACTGCATTAGGTCACTGCACTGCCAGTGTTTAACCACACCTCTTCTGACTGACCTTTGACCTCTGACATGTTGATTTGATCCTTATTTAATGACGTCTTTTATCTAGTGATTTAATTCTGTGTATTTATATGTGATGGTGTTCCTGAGTTCAGCCTCAGCTGATATCCACAGACGCTCCTATTGGCTGGTTTTAAAAACACGTCTGCCTGAAATTCACATTTCATTGATTTTGGGGGATTTTAACAGAGAGATAGAACTTTATGAATCCCTCATGTTTATCCTCCAGGAAATCCAGTTTGTAGCAGCAGAACACCGACAAATCTTTTACACAGCACAGAATTAGGATATCAAATAAAGGGGAATAAGAGAACATGAATATAAGCATAAATATGTACATATATACACAGACCTCACACAGAGACAGCAGCTACACTGTGTGTGGATGTGATCCACAGTCACAGCTGTGGGTTTCAGTCAGTGTGTCTCTAACTTCATGGTCACATTTCAAAGCTTATTGGAGCCAGAAGATGTTCAAGTAAAAGATTTATTGCTGTACTCGTCTACCAGGATAACAGGAGGTTCATAAAGCTGTGTCATACTTCAGCTTTACATCATGCAGTAGTAGTTTATTAAACCCCCCAAAATATGACTATCCAGAGTTGGGACCAGGAAGCAGAGTTGCAGTCTTACACGCCTCTCTGCAGCTTCTCTCCTCCTGCTACCCCCCCAAAACCCATCTCCATAGAGACTGTGTCAGCTCCCAAACAGACAAAAAACAAACTAAAAACCAGCAACAAACAACTTAAACATAAACAATCACAAAGAAAGAACAATACAGTATCCACATCTGAACCAAAGAGTAAAACAGTGAAATGTGGATTATTAAACATTAGGTCTCTCTCCTCCAAGTCTCTGTTAGTACATGTTAGTAAAAACATTTCTGCATTTTACCCATATTTTATTTTTAACTCAAAATCAAAGATTCCAGATTCTCCTACATGTTGGTTTTGAATCAGATAGGACGACAGATTTCAGGTGGCCCTGTGTCTTTCTCTATTACATTTGCCACTGTGTAACTCAAAGTTATTTAAGGACTAGTTTATTTCAATGGATGAGTTTACTGACTGACGCGCAGAAGAAATAGTTCTTTATGGAGCCTAGATGGTGTGAATGATGAGACCAAAGACTGCAATATCTTGTACCAAAAATATATTGAATAAATGGAGGAAAGGGGAAATGGAACAAAATAATTAACACAACACACAACATAAATGCCCACAATTAAATAATAAATCAATGCTGTGATCTTTCTGTGCAAAAGTCCTTTTTGGTCCTCTTCTTTTTAAAGTTCACTTTTAAGGTATTCCTCCTTAGAGTCCAGCTTCATACAAATGGGGAAATATGTCCGTAATCCAAAGACGGCTAAGTGGGGGAAAGAGGGGAAACAAAGAATGGTCCTACCGGCTCGCCACTTCAATATGAAGAAGATTAATTCAAAGGGAGGGAACAAAACCTGACCTGTAGGTCAGAAAAACGTCCATTAGCACATCAAGTTCGATTCAGTTTACCGGTAAACAAATATATTTTTCTGCAAGCCTATGTAACAATGCAAATCATCATCAACCAATGTACAACAGTTAAATTATTAATTATCTTGGCTACGTAGCTTAATCTATACATTCCAGTAGCGTTCGCTACAAACAATACAAAAACAACAATAAAGGAAAACAGCTGTCTAACAGACAGCATAGCCGAATTCAAGGCAACACATAACAATAATCATTCAATCGCACTTTGTTTCAAAGTAAGCCCATTAAAGTGCTTAAGTAAATAAAAGTGTTCAAAAACAGCGGTTTTTGAGCCGGAGTTCTGCTCGCGGTGGGAACGCCGCCGCACAAAGTCATTTTTTAATCGCGAAAACGATCGGCTGGTTACTGACAACCAAAAGGTTGTTTTTGGTAGATATTAAAGATCATGGGTGGGCGGGGCAAATGGAGCAGTTTTCTACAGTCGAGTAAAATTCCAGGAAAGAGCTGGGTGTGGCTTTCCTTTAAATCACATGATCAACAGCTTTAAGATGGAGGCAACTCGCTCAGTGTTTCCTGTTTCATTCTTAGACTGTGGCGATGGTAAGTAGCAGCTTTTCACTTGTTACCTGGCATCTTTTCAGCCACCAATGATAGTCATTGTATGTTATCAACATTTCACTAACTATGTTGTCTCTCATGTTTAAAATAGGCCGACCAAGAGCAAAATAGGTATGTCTGCAGACTCTGCTGTAGCCAAAGTTATCAGATCTCCTGTGTTTTTAAATCCCTAACTGCTCGATCATTATCATTTTAGAAGACAACAATTTCTCAAAGGAGGTTCAAAACTAATGCCTACAAGATTACCAAGAGGAGGGTTCGGGGCTCTTACATGACTCCGGGAAGTCAACACTTGGTGGATGAGGTGTGTTACCTTTGACACTTTTAAGACAGTCCTGTTTATCACTACTAACAATAAGCAAATATGTTTTCACTCAACAGATCCTTCACAGCATGTTGTTTCTGGGCAAAATCAACAACATCCCCTTTTCTCCAGAAGAAATCTTCCCTAATCCTTTTGTTTTGGGTTCTTTAATGAGAAGATATCCCAGGCCTTTTAAGTTGTATTCAACTCAGCTTCCCAGGCGAAGTCCCTTCTCCTGTGTGCTCGACATGGTACGATAACTCTTCTCACATTTTCAGTCAATCTGACAAACTTCCAGTTTTTAGGAAAGTATAATGCAAAGTGCTTTTTTACTGAGAAATCCAAAGAAAATCCATACTGTACCTTATACTTCAACATATGCTTCTAACTATACTTCTCCACCAAACACAGAGACTGCAGGAGAGCTGGAGACTTGCTTCAGAATTTGTTAGTTCTAAATAATGTCTAACAGACTCATTATTGGAGATGCTTACAGTCTTCAAGGCGTATATGATGCTGTCACTGTGTAGCTGCTGGATCTGTTAAGCTCAAAGACTCTAAATTCAGCGTGTTTTGACAGCCCGGCATAGCAAAATAGAAAAAAAAAAAGGTCAATTAGCAAATTTAATTATAAATTAGTGAGAACAAAGATGGATTTTTGCTTATTGATTTAAAATTAAATAGATTTTTGTGACTTGTTTCACCCCCTATCTTAAAATGTCTAAACCAAAAGCATCCAATGGTCCTGCATAGTTAAACAAGTCAAGCAGCGAAACAAACATGTTGATCAACTTTCTATTAAAAACAACTATATAATCAGGTGCAACACTTTGACCAGATCTGTAGCTGTTTTCAGATCGTCCTGCAAAATAACTCAGAGAATGAAGAGCAAATAAAGCAGAGTCTGCAAGATCTCCTCACAGACTTGGACTTAGAAGAGAATAATAAAAAAACAGCTTTCGTCTCGTCCACCATCTGCATTTCTCAAAAATCCCAAACCAACAAATCAGAAAGGTACTGCGGAGTCTCCATGTCCACCAAAGGTCCTAACGCTGGGAAAATTATGATTGCTGCCTCCTGTCTTAGCAAATGGCATAAATATGTATCTGGTGCGGTGATGACCTATTATCCAAACACAGTCCAGAAAGATTACTTTGATGGAACAATTGAAGTACCTGGAAATATCAGGTGTGAGGCTTTTTGTCTCCGTGATGGTGCCAGAATGAAGCCTTGCAGATCATGTAAGAATTTGTTTGGCTTGAACACAGAAGACCTCAGAGAGTGGCCATATGGTAACTGTGCTGAAGCTGAGAGCCTGAGCAATTTGCTTGAAAATGAGAGAGAAGTTGAAACGCATGTGGATGAATACTCAGCTGAAAAGGACAACAGGCAGAGAGCTGAGGATGAGGTTGGTAGGGTTCTTAGAACCGTGTTGCAAAGGATTCGGTTTAACTGGACAGGTGAATTTTACAACCCAGAACAAGAGTGAGATTTCATGAAATCATTTGCATTCATCATTCTGATAAATCAAAGATTCTCTGCTCTGACAGCATCTGTGTGGATTTTCTGTAATCACAGAGACGTGTATAAGCATGTTTACTTTCCATCTCCATGTAATTGTCACATTTAATAATTAAAACTGGCTTCTATGGGTTTTTGTTTGTTTGCTTACATATCTAGTGTTTAATGCAATATGAAGCATTATCAGACAGCATTTATTGGGAAGAATCCCATATTTATACTGGTCTGTACCCAGGGTACACAGAAAATAAAAACACATGTTTTCTTATTATGATCCCAACTATAATTTACTTAAGCAAAAGCACTACATGTGTAGTTATAATATTTATAGCAGTTACTGTTGAGCTTTAAATTTATCATCTTAAATGTTTATATGCTGATTATATTGCTTTATATAAGAAAGGCCTAACTCTGAGTACACTCTGTGCCAAAAAGTGCTGACAGGAAACTGCATGCTTTTGCAGAAACGTGCTTTTGCAGCTAGAAAGTGAAGCTGATATATATCAGTTTTAATTAGTTTTTACCAACTGCTTGCTAGGGCAATCCCACGAGTTTGGTGTTTTTGTATTGAACATGATTCCAAGTGCTTTCTATAACACATAGCAGAGGTGCCACAACAAAGACTGAGAAGAGGACAGGAAGAGACGGTGAAAGAGATGCACTCCTTCGCCATTCATGTTAAAGCGTTGCATAGCTTTAATTTTAGAGAGTGTTGCATAACTTCAGTCATTTTTCTACCACAGGTGAAGCCAAGAATTGTGAAGCTCTCTTTTGGCCAAATACCAGAATCTGTAAGAAGAAGAAAAAACAAACAATCAAATAGGTCATTATTAAGAGGACAACAATCTCTTGATGATTATCCACAGTGTCTTTGATAACGCTGAGATACAAACTGTCAAGGATATACACATCCCAGCAAACAATAGCTGTGTTTGACTAAAGCGATTAATAACAAGGACAGAGCTACAATCACTACAGTCAAACATAAAGGGCTTAATCCTGAATCCAAGTCTGAGCTGTGATGCCGTTGGTGCTGAAAGCTGCTCAGATCCTGAAGCTGCACGTTTTGTCTCTCTCTAACCAAACCAGCAGCAAAAGAAGACACATTTCGCTTGACATAAACATTGTCATGAATTCCCTCTTACTTTTGCTGGTTTGCTTCCACCACCATTAAAACACACACAGAAAAACAACACAGCACAGCTCTCTGCCTCTCTCAGTGTACTTTAAGAACACCGTTTCCCATCTCAAATCTCTGTTTTTGGCATTATTCGCTTGCTTGTTATGAAGCAGTCTACCGTTGCTTACAGCCATTTTTTTTTAATGACTTCCGACAAGACAGCCTCATTTCTGCTGTTCAATACCAAATTTTATTTATTTTTTTCAAATTAAGTGAAACTGCAAAATGCTCTGCTGTGTCTCTATTAAAACCTCTTATTAAAACCTCTGAATCACTTCAGCAGCATCAGCCAATGTACATTTGTTGAGTCGTGGTTCTCGTCTGCTTTTGTTCTACTGCAGAATAATATTTTTAAGGTTATCTACTGTAAAAAGCTAGGCCAGGAAAATCTGCTTCATGGTTTTGTGTTTTATCCTCAGTTACTTTGACACAAAAGCATCTGCTGTGATGCTCACACCTCTGATGAAGTTTCACAAGTGTCAGTACTGATAAATGATCAGAATTATAATGTTTCTGACTCTCTGAGTAAGAATTAAATGGAATCTAATTGGGACCTTGTGAATTGGAATTGAACAGGTTCTAGAAATCAGTGATGATACTCAGCTCCAATACCCACCTATGATATTAGGCTTACGAACGCTGACTGGGTTTCATTTACCAGCTTTTTATGTTCTTCCTGCAGTTTCCTCCCCACATCACTCATCTTAACTTTTTTCCAGTCCTCCTCAGTCTAAACAGAACACACAACAACACAAAGAAAAGCTCAGGTGATTGATCTCTAACACTAGGCATCCCCAGTCTTATTCTTAGCAGTCTAACTTCTCACCATATCTTTGAAGGCCTCTCCATTGTAGTAGCGCTTGGATGCTGGATACTCTATCGTTTTGTCACATAGTTCCAGGAAACTGGAAGCCACCAGATGCAGCTCCTCTCCGTCATAGCCGTACAGCTTTTTGTCCTCACACGTCATCAGCACAAGCTCGTCACATGGACATGAGGTGCCCTTTACCACACCAATAACCTGCATTTTTACAATCTCGGGAAGGTAGAATTTTCCCCAGGCGTTAACTTCATCATCATCCCCGTTGTATTTGGTGTTCTCAAGCTCTTCTATCCACAGGTCAGCACCACTTGGCTTCTTCAGGTGAACGCACATGCTTTTGTTTTTGGAAACAAAATCTTTCACCCATTTCAGGTACTTTTCACCTGGAAAGAAGCAGACAAGGAAATATGGATGAATGTAGAAGTGTTGGAAAAGACAAATAGCAAGGTTATCCTACAGCAGTTTGTGAAAATGTTGTATCTTGAAATAAGCAGGCAAAATGAGGATCTCACTTATCTCATATGTTCTGACTACCGACTTTCTTCAGTTAAAGGACAAAAAAAGGGCACACTGGAGGCTGACAGAGTGTGCAATGGTGGGAATCATTTTGCAGAACTCACTAAAGTTTGTTTCTCCTGGAACAAGCTTTTTACACTTCGGCAAATGAAAATACTGTGTTAAACTAAAAAAGAGCACCAGACCAAGGTCTACAGTACTAACAGAAAAGCATGCCGTTACCTGTTGCCTGTCGACACAGCTGCTGATCTTCCTCACCAAAAAAATGAGGATCCCTGAAAGGAATAGAAAGGTTATGTTAAAATGAATGACTGTCACGGTGATCATGGGAAGCTCCGAAATATCACAACAATAGCTACGAAATCACAAAATGCAGTGTGATGTCTGTAAGCACCAAACATGACATCTCTGCAAATTCATCTTGAAACATGTAGGTACCTCACACGTACAGCTGCAGCCATCTCAGCCATTTATCACTGTGGCTGCCAAGTGGCTGCCACTTCACAAGCGCATGGCCCAACATAGAAGAGCCACCTCCACAGGACAAGACTCAGCAGTCCATCTGCATCTTAAGGATAAAGGACACTCTTTGAGGATGCTAATGTTCACATTTTGGACAGAGAGGACAGATGGTTTGAAAGAGGAGTGAAAGAAGCATCTATGTCCACTGTGAGCGACCATCTTTGAACAGAGGCGGGGTTTACGACACCAACTCTCTGCCATCTATAATCCAGTTTTGAGATCCTTCCCAGACGCCTTAACGCCCACTCACATCCTGGGCCATCTGATCTCAGGAATTCGCATGATAAGGTGGGGCCAGGTTTCACAATGAACTCACCCGAAACTGGCTGATTGGGGCCCACACCCAGTTTCACACCTTGGCTCAGGTGATTAGAGGATCATCAGGGGGTCCTTTTGTCCCTCTGTGGGGGGTTACTCCCACTAGGTTTATATCTGGGACTCTCCACCATTTGACCTTAGAACTGAAGAAGCTTCTCGGATGAAGGTGAAACGTCTTCAAGTAACTTAAAGAAGTCCAGACGCTTTTCTTTGCAAGCTCCTTAGACTACGATGACCTGGATGACTGAGAACCTTCACAGACATAAGGTGAATGTGACAAACAAAGCGCCTTCTTGTTCTCTGTGATAATGTAAAGTTATTAATGAAAAAACAAACGAGTAAAAAACGGACTGGAAACATGTCTTCAATCAAAACTCGACAAAAACAAAGAAACAGCCTCACTTCTCTGCGACGCTCCCTAAAAATGACGTTACGTGTTACGTACCAGAGATTTCTATACAGCCCTTTATCAAGCCGAGAGAAAGTGACGCAAAACCCTCCAACTAATAACGACTAGCAGAGAGGCTCAGCTGAGTGTAGTTACCTGGTTTGCAGACGCATACAGACGTTTCCTGTCCTCTCGGACGCAGCTGTGATAGAACATGTGGTGCATTACCGCCACCAACTGGCTTGGAGTGAGGACCGGAAATCGCTCATGCCAAATCAAAAAAAAAAAAAACATAAAGAAAGATTAAATGAAGAGACAAATGAATACATTAAATCAAGAAGAAAAAAACCCACCACCGGACATATACATCCTCATATCCTTCTGTACAAATGAGTTTGTTTTAGAAACTGAAAAAAGCCACAAAACCTTCACATCTAGAAATCCTTTGCAGTAAAACTTGTTTTTTGGCAGGTTCCACAGGTTTTGAATCAGTTTTCTTCTTTATTCCTGATAATTTTGACAATGAAAAAGAACATGTTCTATAGGGCTTTGGAGTTGACGTCACGCCGCAATGCATTGTGGGAGCGCGGCACCATTTTCGAGGTCTACGAATCAAAACAAACACACTGTGTTGGAACGACGATTACAAGATGCTTAAAAGCAGCTCAAAAGAGAACGGACTGTATAGAGACCGATTGCGTCCAGAGGCGAAGCGGCGGTACTTGCAGAAAATAGCGTGCAGTGGAAATGTGGACCCGTATGAAATACGGCCGTGGAGTAGAAACCCTGAAGACGTAGCCTGATATATTTTCGTACCTTATCTGTGGAGTCAGCGCGTACAAGTCGTCATTCAAACAAAGGTAAGTCAGCTCGAGTACTGCGTGTGAAATGCGTTTGATTTCCCTGCAAACATTCACATTAGTGCAGCATAAATTCATTCATGAGGGGAAATTACAGTGAGAACATGTGGAGGCTGTTAGAGGGAGAAGATAGTGAGTTCAGTGCAGGGCTGTGCAGAGAGGTTTAAAGGGGCGGGTGCTCAAAGTTAAAAAGGGGCACATTGAACCAGGCTGAATAACAACAACACACATTCATCAAGAATCTAATATGGGAAGGGCAGGGCTGTGTTGGTCTGAGACTGTAGACATTAAAAAGTCCACAGGAGAGATGGTAGCTGATTAAACAAGTGTCATGAGATAATAACAAAATGCAAAGATTGGTGACAGCGTTTGGAACCATAAGGCAACAAATATATATATATATATATATATATATATATATATATATATATATATATATATATATATATACATACATACAGTGGGGCAAAAAAGTATTTAGTCAGCCACCGATTGTGCAAGTTCCCCCACTTAAAATGATGACAGAGGTCAGTAATTTGCACCAGAGGTACACTTCAACTGTGAGAGACAGAATGTGAAAAAAAAAATCCATGAATCCACATGGTAGGATTTGTAAAGAATTTATTCGTAAATCAGGGTGGAAAATAAGTATTTGGTCACCTCAAACAAGGAAAATCTCTGGCTCTCACAGACCTGTAACATCTTCTGTAAGACGCTTTTCTGTCCCCCACTCGTTACCTGTATGAATGGCACCTGTTTGAACTCATCATCTGTATAAAAGACACCTGTCCACAGCCTCAAACAGTCAGACTCCAAACTCCGCCATGGCCAAGACCAAAGAGCTCTCGAAGGACACCAGGAAAAGTATTGTAGACCTGCACCAGACTGGGAAGAGTGAATCTACAATAGGCAAGCAGCTTGGTGTGAAAAAATCAACTGTGGGAGCAATCATCAGAAAATGGAAGACATACAAGACCACTGATAATCTCCCTCGATCTGGGGCTCCACGCAAGATCTCATCCCGTGGGGTCACAATGATCATGAGAACGGTGAGCAAAGATCCCAGAACCACACGGGGGGACCTGGTGAATGACCTGCAGAGAGCTGGGACCAAAGTAACAAAGGTCACCATCAGTAACACACTACAACGGCAGGGAATCAAATCCCACAGTGCCAGACGTGTTCCGCTGCTGAAGCCAGTGCATGTCCAGGCCCGTCTGAAGTTTGCCAGAGAGCACATGGATGATACAGCAGAGGATTGGGAGAATGTCATGTGGTCAGATGAAACCAAAGTAGAACTTTTTGGTATTTTGGTATCCTGTATTTGTTGTTGAAGACTTCTTCAGCTTCTTCTCAAGGACATCAGCTGCTTGTTTGGCAGCAGAGGCAGTTAAGAAGCTTCCTGAAAAACACTGAACAGTGAGTTCACTGTGGCATATGACAGATTCAGCTTTCTGTGTGCAAATGTGTCTGTGTCGACCTTTCAAATGCTGTTGAATCCAAAACATCAGCGGCTCCTCGGCTGCTCGCTTCATGCACTTCTGTCTGTGTGACAGTCCAATGACATCACAGCTGTTTCCAGCCCCAGTGTCTCAGGACTGGACACCTTTAAACATGTCGAGGATCAAACAGCGTCCAGCTAAACACACATGAAACTATCAGAGCTGACAATCATTCCAATAACATCTAATGGTTCATGTATGTAGACACAGGACTACAAGGAAATGGCTCTCAGCATCTGGCTGTGGGAACACATGAGTCCCTGTTTGTGTTCAGATTGTGTGCATGTTTTAGACGTGTGTCACATGTAGAAACACAACAATCCCACAATGACACACAGATGTGTTTGACACAGCTGTGCAGCTGTAAGTTGTTTCTAATGATTCATTGAAGCTCTTCTAACATTCTGGAGACGATCAGTACATGAATCTGTTCAACACGACAACAATTTGACTTCAGTGTGAACGTTTGCATTAAATAACCTTCTTCATCCAGCTGACAGCATCTTCATCCTATGATGTGAACAGTTCCTCCTGTTGATGACAAACCTCTGACAGGATCTGCTTGAGGAGCTTTTTCATGTGCAGCTCTCTGAGCTCAGGGCTGAGCTGCTGTTTCATCTTTAAGAGCTGCTGCCTCCTCGCCGGACTTGTTCTCCTCTTCTTCTCCTAATGACACCATTTCTGCTTCATATTAAATTCAATAAAGATGCTGACATGTATCTGTAGCAACAACATCATTGAATCTAGAACAACTGGAGCCAAACCAGTGGCTCTGCTGGGATCACTGGTGAGCCAACACTTCCTTGTTGATGCAGATTTCAGGGCTTCCTTTTGCTCCTCCGTTATAACTGTTCTCTCTTCTCAACACATGATGACACAAAGGAATCAGCAGTGACAAAGATGATGCTGAAGAGAAGCACACACTTCACACATATAACAGACCAGTGCAGTTACACACACCTCTGCTCGACATCAGGCCTCAAACAAAGACACAAAACACTAACTTGACTCTAAACAGAAGAAACGAGCAGCTGTTTCTGTTCTGTGCTTATTTATATTTGACACACATGCTTCTCTTTGTGCAAACACACATCGCACTATAAGGGTAACCTCGCACACAATGATTGGACAGCACAGTGATGATGCTGGGAGATCCTATACGCAGCAACACAGAAACACTGAGAACTTTAAACAATGATGGAAAGTGTTATAAATGACTTGTTGGCCTCTGATCTGTCACAAACAGCTGAAACGTGTCTCTCATGAGTCACATGAAGGTTTTTGACAGAAAGGACAAAAAGTAGCTGCAGTCAGTTTGTGTCATTTTTATATTTATTCATCTGGGAGAAAAATCTGAGGGACATTAAAATGTGTTTTCAACAGAGACAAGAACATGAATATAACAGAACAGGTAAATGAACATGTTTCAAGTAAACAGCTGGACTGATCAGGTCCAAACACAGAGTGATAAACTTGTCAAACAGCTGTCATATCTTTATATAGAAGCTCTTTATAAATGCTGCTCACTGCAGTCTGTTTACTAATAATGTCAAAGTGTTAGAAACACAGAAACATCAGAATGGTCTTTGTTCACAGAAACCTGTCTGGGATCCTTTGTTGTTCTTTTGATGCAGAGTTACATTATAAATATAAAGAGTTATTTCAGAGTCTCATCAGTTTTCCTGCATGTCTTTATTTAACACATCAGCAGGGCTGAAGCTCTCATGTTAAACACACACTGATCTATGGACACGTTCATGTGTTTCTAACAGAACCAGGCTGTTATCAGCCTGCACTAACATTATGTCACACACACTGAATGTAACAGTGACAGTTTACATCATCACACAATCAGCTGTGATTGTTTCACTGTCATCAAACGAGTCAACAGGAAGTAGAATCAATAGAAACCAATCATTTCCTGACAGCATGTCTGATGGAAATAAGTGCAGATTATGTATGAAGTCTAACTGCACACAGTAACTGTGTTACAATAAGGACTTAACAGCGCCCTCTGCTGGAGTGTTTCAGTACTGCGTTAACTAGAATACACCACCACCTCCTCACACCACCTGCTACAGCTCTACTCTTCTATGACTACAGTCATCCACAGCACTGATGTGAGGTCACATGGTTCATATGTAAGGAGCACAGCTGACCTCAGGTCAGTTTAATGACTGTGAGCAGCAGCTGTGTTATTGTCACTGTGACAGGGAGACACTCTCAGACACAGCGCTCATGTCAGCTTGTTCTCATGCAGGAGGATCAGGAGCTCCATGTTTGTCTTTCTGTTTGAATCATGATGTGTTTGTGCCATCAGAGTCTGTCATGAGTACTCAGGGTTTCACAGCAGCTCTTCTGGATGCTGACGAGGACTCCAACCTCATGTTTCACCTCTCTGAGCTTCTGATGTCTGTGAACACTCGTGTTTCTTCTCTGGGCTCATCTGGACAAAAACACCTTTCTGTGTTTGGCTGCAGCCTCATTCTGACTGACAGGAAGTGTGTTATCCATGAGCTGCACTTCTGTGAGGAAGTTTCCTGCTGTGTTTCCTGTCTGTGGACAAACACGAGTGTTCCAGCTGAGGACTTGGTTCCTTCCACCTGTCCATACAGGACATCACGCTGTCTGCAGCTCTGTAAATGCAGCTCCAGGTCCTTCCACGTGCTGCTCTGTATTTGTGCAGTTTGTAGTGTGTCCTGGGAAACGTAGCACACATGGTGTTCTTCTGCTGTTTCCTCCTTTCACTGAGTGTGAAACACTGACGCTGTGCTGTTGTTCACAGAGGGGAGCTGATTCTAGCTGCAGCTGGACTCTGTCATCTAACTGAATGTGTTGGTGCTGATCACGGGGCTCTGAGGGGGGAGCAGCAGGAGGACTCTGGATGCTGACGTCAGTGTATCTGTGGAAGCTCCCACAGCGTGTCTGTCATTCAATATTGTGCTGTATATTGTATCTATGCAAAGATGAACAGACTGTGTGTTCACTGGTCTCTGTGCTGCAGCTCTGATGTCATCATCACTCCCTCCTCCACCCTCAGCAGTCCCAGCATGCTGCTGTGGTGCACCCCACCCTCACTCTACACCTGAGCCACAGACCACACCCTCCACCTCAATATACACCACAGTTTTCTCTGCTGTGGAAATGAGATCAGGAGGAAATCATGATTATTATTATTTAATAAACGCTCACATTAATGTGGGCTTATTTGTTTCATATTAGAAACATTAGTTGAGTGTTTTCAGTATAAAATGGTCAAAGTCCCTCTTTTTGCTCCTCCCCTCACCTGTGGATGGGCGGTGCTGTTACCGTGGTGACAGCTTGGATGTGTTTCAGTCCTGCCTGGTTATCACTGCAGGAATCTTTCACATTTATTACAGGTAATAACTCTGATTTTTCTGTGTATTATGAACCAAATGTATCCTGATACACACAGAGATGGATGAGCAGAGGTTGTTTTTGCAGTTTATGTAGTTACTATGGACTTAATGCATACATATTATTAAAATTAGGGCTATAACAGTTGTATTGATGTATAGCAACTTGAAATGCTCCCACAAATGGCTCCACAGCATGTAAAAATATAACAAAAGCTCTGGCGGACTTGGTTCTGTGGTCAGTCTTAAAGGGTGAAGTTAAACTCTGTAATCTTCACTGTGTCACAGAGTTCAGTGAGTCCCGTTATTCACAGTATCAATCAGATCATCAGAGAACAGCTGATCAGCAATCAGTGGTGCCAACAGCGCCTCCTGTGGTGAGAGGATGCAATAATGCAATGTAGCATTTTTCCACTCAACACTTGCAGTCATGGAAACTGTCTGTTGGATCTGTGTGACGTTGCTTTCTTGGTTAGAGTTCCTCACAAATGTCCAGATGATTCTTCTAATGAGGCGTCGACCATGTTTGCAGCTCTTTGGAAGAAAACGTCGCCCTTTGCCATCCTTACTTTTCTTTGACTTCTTCAAATGCAGCTGAACTCCAGCTGGTATTTTCTTGGACTTTGCAGCTGTTTCTGGTCATCAGTTCATTCCTGCAAACCTCTGAAGCTGAACAACAATGATGCTGCATTGCTGGCTGATCCCAAAAGGTTGATTCTGTTCATCTGGACGTTTTCAGAAACGTTTGCTCACTGATCAGGTGACTTCTTCAGTCTCAGCTGACTGCAGCTTTACAAGCTTACAAACAGCACATTTGCACAATGACTGAAAGCAGCAGCACCTGATATATATGATACTAATATAATACATATACATATATAATCCATACTAATGATGAAGGAACTGAGCTCACAGTCCATTGTTCATTCAGTGAACTACTCAGTTTATTTTGGGCCTCAGAAATGCTCACTCTGTTTGTACATCACTGTCAGCAATAGACTCATTCTGCTGTGTGGACAGGAACACATGTGACATCACTTCCTGTTTGGTTGTGACTGAAGAGGAAGAAGTTTACAAGGAATCATTTAGAAGAGTTTCAAACATCAACTGATTGAATCCATGAATCTGAAAACGTGTTTGTGAGTGAAAGAGACAGACATGTACAGACTGAACTATCTGTTCAACAGTCAGAGTGTTTCTGTAACAGGAGACACTCTTTACACTCCACTCAGCACAGGGACACTGAGGCACCAGGAGAGAAGACTCTAAACCCAGGATAAAGAGTTTGAGTGAATGTGGTGTTGAAGGTGTGGAGGTGGATCAGAGTGTCAGAGGAGACTCTGTAGAAGGACAGAGTGCCAGCAGGACAGTCCACATACACTGCTGCTCTGTTAGAGACAGAGGAGGAGGAGGAGGAGGAGGAGATGGATGTTAGTCTGTTATTGTGCCAGACAGAAATAGGACCATCATCAGAGCACCACAGACTCCAGGACTGATCATTTCCTCCAAACACACAGTCACTGCGTCCTTTCCTTCTGATGCTTCTGTAACTCACTGATATAAAAACGTCTCCTCTCCACTCGACCTCCCAGTAACAGCGACCAGTCAGACCATTTCTACACAGCAGCTGATAAACATCATCAAATCTGTCTGGATGATCAGGATATGACTGAACCTCCTCCACACGTGTCACCTTCCTGTTGTTGTCAGACAGTTGGAGCTTTGTGTCCACTGTGTTTGTGTCGATTGTGAGTTGACAGGAATCTGATGGAGAGAACAAACACAATCCAGCTGCAGTTATTGATCCATCATCTGTTCATTGATTGACACTTTGATGATGACTCCTGACATGATGAAGATGGTTGAATGTGTGCTGCTTTGTTTTCATGAATCCCATTAAAAACACACTTACACTTCCTCAGACCTGGTCTCAACCATCGGACTCCAGCAGGCTCCACCCTGAAAGGAGGAGGGGGGTCAGAGCAGCACAGTCAGCATGCACACATGGACATTACATGGCTCTCACACACACACTGTTACACACTGAGCTCAAAGCTCGGCTCCACTGTTTTATTCAAAGAAATCTACATTTATTTATCAGCACATTTAAAAACAGCTTGAGCCAAAGTGCTGCACAGAGTAGAGAGAAAATAGGAAACATACACAGTAATGACTATAAAGACTGGTCAGGATTGAAAGCTACAGAGTACAAATGTGTTTCCAACCGGCTTTTAAAAATGTCCAGTGTTGGTGACGACCTGATGTGAAGGGCGACTGTTCCAGAGTTTGGCTGCAGCCATCGATAAAGCTCACCTCTGTTTTTACGTCTAGTTCTGGTCAGAAGCTGCTTATCTGCAGACCTGAGGGCTCCACTTGGATTCTTTTGTTAAAGAGAGATAAGATGGAGCCAATCCATTCACAGATTTAAAGACAACCAGATCTGGAAGTGGATTCTACCACGTACTGGTAACCAGTGGAAAAAGCTGGTGATGGGTCGTCTAGCACAGACCCACCGCTGGAAGCAGACAATTGATGAGGGAGAGAACTGTGACAGCGCCGTTCCTTCACTTGACCTCAGTCGCTCTCGTCTGCTCCCTCGTAACACTGCTCTTTATTGAGCTTACATGAATATGCACAAGTTCATTATGACGTCTTACACAGGTATGAACAAAGAGTACCAGTCTGTGCATAGTGTGTGTGTGTGTGTGTGTGTGTGTGTCTGTGTGTGTGTGTGTGTGTGTTCCAGATGTGACCCTGTGACCCCAAAGCTGGTGCTAAGAGTCCAGCGGTCCCCCTAACAAAGGGCTCTTATACTTAACCAGACACAGAGTAGGTGTCCTCCTACACCAGGGGTCTCAAACTCGTGGTCCGCGGGCCAATTGCGGCCCGCAGGACGATAGTTTTTGGCCCCACCTTAATATGAAAATGTAATGTTAGTTTGATAATGTATGACACTTTACAGTGTTGTGGGCGGAGCTGAATTAACCCACCAATCAGGGTGGGATATGGATCTCAGGGGACACCAGCCGGGCTTGATGCAAGCAGGGAAACATTTCTCAATGAGTCAAAGTTCCAGCAGCGTTGCCCTGGAGTGTTTCTTTCTTTCCTGTGCCTGGCTGGCTTCCTCCTTTCTATTGGGCAAACGCCGACATTCGCCCCAGCGCGCTGCGTTCACAACACTTCAAAAAAAGTTGTTTTTTTAAGTTGCTGCCCAGCGGGACATTATACGTATATAGATTTATACACACGTCAGTGGGATTTAAAGTTATTTTTCCACAGAGAGAGATCTCATATTAACTCTCACAGTGATGCGTAGGCGGCGGGATAAAAGAAAAGTCATGAACTCAATGCAGCCCAATTTAGTCTGCAGTCACATAGCGACACCTGTTCATCGGCAACAACAGTCCCCGGTAACCCGGACTAATTATAGGGTCGCACCGTAATTTGTGGCTCCATGTTTTTATTTGCATCACTGCGTTTGCATTGCAGCAAACATGAACATTACATATATTTCAATATAATGTAAAAGCAGTCAAAACAACTAACATCAGAAACAGCTGATGTTATTTGTTATATGTCACGGTGTCATTTCCGCTTCTTTCTCCTGTAACAACAGCCCGGCGCCGTGAGCAGTCGCCTTTTTTGCGCTCGCTATCCCTGCACTTTCTACCATCTGCAAACGCCACGGTGTTCGTGTCGTCATGAAAGACATGAACATCGAGCGTAAAAACAAAGGAGACTGCTACTGGCTTTTTATCTGCCGATCGCCGTGCTACGGTTGCAAGAAAAAGAAGCAGAAATGACGTTCTCTACGCGTTGAGACGTTCCCCGTCCGTCGGCTAAACGCTTGATTGAAACTTCAATGCGACAGTGACACCAAGTAGAATTATAAATGTCACATAGCACCAAACATGTCTTTTTCAAAGCCTGCGGTGAAGAGAAAGGTTGGTGATGAGCACCGACAATTTCAGGAAAAGTGGGAAATGCAATATTTCTTTGTTGAGCACAGGGGCACCCCGACCTGTCTTATTTGCACAGAGAAAGTTGCGCTGCACAAGGAATACAATTTGAAACGTCATTACACAACTAGACATGCTGAGCTGGATGCAAAATACCAGGGAGACGAGAGAGCGAACCGGGTTGCCAGTCTTAAAACAGATCTACTGAGGCAGCAAGATTTCTCCAAGAAAGCAACCAAAGAGAATAATGCAGCAGTCGGAGCCACGTGGTTAGTGAGATGATTGCTAAAGCAGGGAAGCCATTCACAGAAGGTGCATTTGTCTAAAAGTGCATATTGCAGGCTGCAAATATAGTCTGTCCGGGAAAGAAAGGTCAGTTTAGCAACATCAGCCTTTCTGCCAACACCGCAGCAGATCGCATTTCTGACCTGTCAAGTGACATTTATGACCAACTGTGTGAGAAAGCCAAATGTTTCAGTGTATACTCAGTCGCTCTTGATGAGACCACAGACATCACCGACACAGCCCAGCTCCCAATGTATGTCCGTGGTGTTGATGACAGTTTTGAAGTGATGGAGGAGCTGCTCACAGTAATTCCAATGCATGGCCAGACCACCGCTCAGCAGATATTTACAAGCTGTGTGATGCCATTGAGAATGTTGGTTTGCCATGGAAGAGGTTTGTTGGAATAACAACAGATGGAGCGCCATCAATGACAGGGAGGAAACATGGACTGGTGGCACAAAACAAACTGGAAGAGGAAGGCGTGGAGGAGGCCATTGCTCTGCACTGCATCATCCATCAGCAGGTCCTTTGCAGCAAATGCCTGAAGTTTGACAATGTGATGTCTATTGTTGTGAAATGCATCAACCAAATCAGATCCAGGGGCTTAAAGCACCTGTTGATGTTGATGTCATTTTGAGGCTACAGGAGGAATTTGATCACAGATTTGCTGACTTCAAGACACACAGAGCCACCTTTCACATTTTTGCGGACCCCTTCTCCTTCGATGTGCAAGATGCCCCTTCTGTGCTTCAAATGGAGCTCATTGAGCTGCAGTGCAACTCTGAACTCAAAGCAAAGTTCAGGGAGGTGAGTGGAAAAGCAGACAAGCTTGGACAATCTTTGAGAGAATTGAGCCCTAGTTTCCCTCGGCTTTCCCGAACGCCGTAACTCACCTCAGAACGTTAGCACGTCGGAGCAGTATGCATCACGTGATAGAGCAGCTGTGGCATGCGGGACCTGTCGGTGGTCTGGATAGCATGTGGAGCTTCGCTAGCAACCCGGCATTTCATCTCCGACAAAGTTATCCCCGAGAGAAGTAAAGCAAGTGTGTAAGTCCATCTCTGAATGTTTGTAAAGCATTCCCACGTTAAGCTTAACAAGCGACTGCCTCTCGCTCTCCGGCTGCTACTTCAATCATGAAACTGCTTAATGATCAGCTGATCGGCTTTTCTGTCGCGAGTCCGTCTCTCTTGTTTGTTTTTGGTCCACTTTGCACCAGAAAGAGGAAACCAGCGGCTGAACAACAGCAGCACGTTTAAGCTTGATAAGCTGTTGTTACAATTTATTTATTATTACTTTCTACACCAGGATCTTTTTCTACGTAGCTGACGGCTGGTAACTGTGCAGGGGCGGCTAAACTCTAGCAAAGTTTAGCCAGGGGGGGCCGATAGGGCATGAACAGGGAAAAGGGGGCACAAAGACATACTTTTCTTTCTTATTCTCATTTAAAATGCTGAGCTTTTAATAAATAATTATCTGAATCTTACACCCAAAGTTTTAATTTGATGTAAAATGAATAGAAGTCAATTACTGTATATAGTGACTATTAAGTCTAATATATATACCCTAGTAAGCTATAGTACTTTTTACTTTGGGAAGGTACCATCTGTGCAGTCTGCAATTTTGTTGAAAGATGTTGAATCTATTTAATATTTCTTGAAAAATAATTGATTTCTGTGCATTTTTTTTCACACTGCATCAAATTAAGGTTGATTAAGTCGATTAAGCATCATGAGGTGGAGCGTGAGGGGTGGTTCCCTATTTTTTATTTATTTATTTTTGTTGTTGCTGGGAGTTGGAACCCTATTAGTTAGGTTGCTTAATATTTACGCTAAGTACTCTTTAAAATACCAGAATAGGGAGGATGGTGTAGGTCTAAGTTTATTAGATTGATCAGTATTGCTGAACTATGAAATGTTTTTTTTGTATACAGGTATAACAGAATAGCTTTAGTGTAGTTGTTGTTTTAAACTTGAGTATGAACTTGCAGACTTGCAAAATGCAGCAAGATATTTAAAAAACAGTTTTGTTGATTAAAAAACACTATATCGGATTCATATCGGTATCGGCAGATATCCAAATTTATGATATTGGTATCGGTATCGGACATAAAAAAGTGGTATCGTGCCATCTCTAGTCTCTAGCAGCAAGGAGTAGGCAAGAGAAGCCATGTTCAGAAGAACAGTTCATTTTCTACAGTGTTCCATTCATGTTCAGAAGAAGGTTATAGAACTGTTAATACAGACATTTCAATCTAAATACAGCAGATATAGAAGCCTGAAAGATACACACAAGTTCACTGACTAAAAACATCTTATTATTATTTTATTTATGTATTACAGATTGATTTATTTTCTTATTAATTCTTAATTTGTTTATTTATTTTTCATATTTTGTGTTAAAAAATAAAAATAAAGAGATTTGAGAAGATTGGAATTTTTTAACCATGCCTTTCTTGTAGAAAACCTAATGCGGCCATGCCTCACCCAGACTCTGCCTGCAGCGGCCCCCAGCTAAATTGAGTTTGAGACCTCTGTCCTACACCATAAATCAGTAAGAGAGGGTACGACCTCTCTCATGGCCCCAAGTGGTGTGTGCATGCCAGAGCACTGTGGAAGGCACACAGAGTCTTTACACACTACTAAGGATCAAACCTCTATCATTATGCAATCAATTATACAACTCTAAGCATATATGAGTAAATATTTCTAAGTATAAATGACAGTCAACAATATAAACCTTACAGCTGGTTTTAATAACAGAATTTATTTGTTTCTCAAATGAGAAAGAGCTATCGAGAAACACTCCTAAATCTTTAGTTCTGAACTTTTCCAGTGGGCCAAGGTCAACATTATTAGATAATGCTAATTCTTTTCCCTTACATTATAACAATGTGAGGAGTTAATGCTAAGTATACTGCCATTAGCGGCTAATTCTAATTAGGGGTGAATAATTATTAGTAGCTAATGCTAATATCGTTTTCTCTTCCCTTTTAACAATGTGAACAGCTAGTGCTAGGTAGGCTGATGCTAGCAGCTAATGCTAATTTGACGTGAATTAGCATTATATTAGTGAGGAGTTAATGCTAAGTAGGCTGCCATTAGGGGCTAACTCTAATTAGGTGAATAATTATTAGCAGCTAATGCTATTATTGTTTTCCCTTTTAACAATGTGAGCAGCTAATGCTAATTTGATGTGAATTAGCATTATATTAGTGAGCAGTTAATGCTAAGTAGGCTGCCATTATTAACTAATGCTACTTTGACGTGAATTAGCATTATGTGCTAATACTAATACTGTTTTCCCTTACTTTTTAACAATGTGAGCAGCTAATTCTAAGTACGCTCTTGTAAATAGGTAATTCTAATTTAGTGTGAATTAGCATTGTTCAATAATGCTAACACTGTTTTCTCTTACTTATTAAAAATGATAGTAGCTAATACTAATACTCTTTCCCGTTGGGTAACAACGATGTGAGGAGTTAATGCTAAGTAGGCTGCTTTTAGAGGCTTATTCTAATTAGGGCTGAATAACTATTAGTAGCTAATGCTAATATTGTTTTCTCTTTCCTTATAACAATATGAGCAGATAATGCTAATTTGATATGAATTAGCATTATATTAGTGAGGAGTTAATGCTAAGTAGGCTACCATTAGCAGCTAAAGCCAGAGGTGGGACCAAGTCATTGTTTTGCAAGTCTCAAGTAAGTCTCAAGTCTTTATCCTCAAGTCTCAAGTCAAGTCTCAAGTAATGTCAGGCAAGTCAGAGTCGAGTCTCAAGTCACTGGTGTAAAAGTCCGAGTCAAGTCACAAGTCTGAAACTTTGAATTTCAAGTCCTTTCGAGTCTTTAAAAAAAAAAAAATGAAAAAATAATGTTGCAGTTATATGCTAAATGTAAATATTAGACCATGTAATTTTAAAATCTGTGTTTTTCTCAACACATGACAAAATAGTGAACTTAGAAAATATACACAAATTGTGAAATTGCACCTCTATAAAATGCAGCTTAATTAAACCTAGCTCCAAGAATAATTTTCACCGACAGTTCTGAGATAAGCTGCATGTTATTCTTGGATGCGGTTGTAGGACCAGCTTTAAAATCGCATGACAAAAATATCATACACATTAAAAAAAACTGTATCACCAACGTAGCCTGGACAACATTTGCTAGTTGGATGAAGTCAGCTATCTCATCTTAGCATATTTTGTTAAGATTCAAGAATTGAGAAAGGGTACAAGAGGTGATCGAAAAATAACCACACTGGTCCGGCCGGGTGAAGTCAAACGAAGATTTTAATTCACACGTGGGAAGATCACTGAAAACAGCAATTGATCTTCGACTTACTAAGGCACAAACAATTATTTTATAACATCAGGGTTTGTTTACTGACGCCCCTTCATGCGTCACCGGTACATTTTATACATAGATCAGATCAACATCATCATGACTTTTCACCCAGAAAATCATCTTCTATTTTCATGGCTTGGTACTTTCCGTTCTTATCTTAAAATGAATTGTTCCTCTTTCTTGTCGAGACATAACTTAATCTCTCCTCTAAATAAGTCTAACTAATATGTGTTGACCTCACATGCTCTTTGTGTCACCTCTTCACCTCCTACTGTCTGTGTCTCGTCCTCAAATGCTCTTTCTCAATTCACCTGTTGCACTTCTGGCCTTTCACCAGGACAGAGGCTCACTGAGACTATGTGTATGTCTTCTACTAAATAAATGTTTTAACCAAGAACCTCTACTAAAACCTTAATATAAAATGACCTGATATAAGTGTTTTGTAAGCATGTATTGCAATTCCTTCTATGTTCTAGTTTTCCCTCAGCATGTATCACCTGAACAGTCACGTCAGTGAGGCTTAAGACCTTTAAAGAACCTGAACATCAACTCAAATAAGCACAGATATGCAATATGTATAAAATAGTTATAACTGCACCTGGAATACAAAATTAATATAATAACTTGTATGCATAAACATCTTAAGGCCATCTTAAAGCTATCTGTTACAATGTTAAAGCAATGATCATACTGCAGATTATATTATGCTGGTCAAATACTTTTCTATTCATCCCCACAATTTATATGCATATTTATAATTATACGGTTCTTGGAGTGAGTGCATACACTCATGAAGTTTAGTAACTTCAGGTCACTGCAACAAGCCCAGGTACAGTTTACCGACGGATGGGTACAGGACCTTGAAATGCACCGTGTAGAACGAAAGACCATCGTACGTATCATAAGTTTACCAGTCTCACAAATTGTCGTCATAAATACACATTCCTTAACAGTTTATTAATATAACCTTTGAGCTCAACGGTAATTAATTAGTAGTGGAAATAATTTCTGGTACCCATCACAGAAATGTAGCAGTGACAATAATACTGTATGCTGTAATCGTACTGGGCAATTAGTGATACAAAAACCTGTTTTATCCTGTGAATAAAAGTATGTGTTTTTATCAGTCTACCATAATAACAGAAGCGAAACACAATATTGTGTCAGGATAATTTACTATTTATGCACAATAAACAAAGAAGCATAGCGCGACAATTTCTGTTCAGCGCCAGACTTGCTTGTAACCTATATCACCAATTATGTTATGAAAATGACGTATTAACTACTAAAAAACACTGACCTTCGTGTAAATGCTTGGAGCAGACTAACCTGTGAGCTGGAGTGTTCTGGGACGTTATATTTGGTCTTTGAATGGCTGCAATCCAGTCGCGTCTTTGTTACTTCGGAAACATGGCTCGAACAATTTCTCTTCAACGACGTAATCCGATAACAACCGATCTCTTTACCCGTCGGCTTCCCGTGGCTGTCATGCGACCGGCTATTGCAGTTAATAATACAACGGCTTCTTGACATTTTTGTGTTTCTTTTTATCGCTGTGTGACTGATTTTAATTGAAAGCCTGCGTGCGCTAGTACCGCTTGCCACGAGTTCCCAGAATCCTTTGCGGTTCTACCCGTGAATGACGTCACATTTTCAATCTCTATATAATATGCATGTTAAATTTTATATTTGGGGTAAAATATCAAGTCTTTTCAAGTAAACCGGTTCAAGTCCAATTCAAGTCCCAAGTCATTGGTGTAAAAGTCCAAGTCAAGTCACAAGTCTTAGAACATTTTTTCAAGTCAAGTCTAAAGTCATAAAATTAATGACTCGAGTCTGACTCGAGTCCAAGTCATGTGACTCGAGTCCACACCTCTGGCTAAAGCTAATTTGAGGTGAATAAGCATTAGTAGCTTATGCTAATACCCTTTTCTCTTGTTTTATAATGATGTGAGACGTTAATGCTAAATAGGCTTCCATGAGTGACTCCTTTCCCTTGCATTATAAAGATGTGAAGAGTTTATGCTAAGTAAGCTGCCATTAGCAGCTAATGCTAATACTGTTTTCCCTTTCTTTATACAACTTGAGCAGTTATTGCTAAGTAGGCCACTTTTCTCTGCTAAAGATTTCTGTGACCATGATAGAAACTCTGATAAGCTAATGCTGCTAAGCTAATGCTGTTTATGGGCCCTGTTAGAATCAATATTTCATTCTCATTCTGTTGTTTGAGAACAATAACAGAAAAATGTGCACTTGAGAACAAATTTATTGTGAATTCAGCTGTGAATGTACAGTTTGTCATTATTTAAGCTTCCATTTCCAAATGTTAGCTGACACTTTATTAGGTACACTGGTATCTATATCAGGTACACCTGTGACCTAAATGTTCCTGCAAACAGACTCCTTGGAGACCCCTACATAAATATCCATGAACTATCCAGCTAGACTAGTGTGTCTGTCCCTGAAAATATTCCTGCATGTGTGATTGTTCATGTGTCATCTGCAGGAAACAAACAGGAAGTGAGTGAAAGACACAGGAAATGTTTCCAGCTCTTCCTCCTCTATCAGATTTTCTCTCCATACCTGAGAGTGTCCAGTCTCCAGCCTGGATCCTTCAGTCCAGCCGAGAGCAGCTTCATTCCTGAGGGACCTGGATGATTGTAGCTCAGGTCCAGCTCTCTCAGATGGGAGGGGTTGGAGCTCAGAGCTAAGGCCAGAGAAGTACAGCCTTCCTCTGTGATCAGACAGCCTGACAGACTGCAGACACACAAAACAACAATCTATCTGTCAACAGTTGTTTTCTCTTTGTCACAATAACATCTATCCATTTACATCCATTCAATGTAACTTTATTTATAAGTGACAATACCCAACAGACAACAACAGTCATCTGAAGCTGTTTAACAGTGTAAGGTAACCGCCTCCACTGTGAGCAGCACTTGGTGATAGTGGGAAGAAGAACTCCCTTTGACACAAAGATCCTCCCAGTGAAAACAGGCTCCAGGAGGAGCATCTACCATGACTGGTTGCAGGGTGAGGGGAAAGGGAAGAGATGAGCTCAGAGAGACAAGAACAAAACAGAGAGACAAAAGTTAAGGACATGCAGTAGTGACATATAAAAGCATCAGGAGTGAAAAGAGGGGAGAAGAAAGCAGAGCATCATGGGAAGTCCACCAACAGCCTGAGCCTATAGCAGCATAACTAAGGGATGGTTCAGGGTCACCTGATCCAGCTCGAACTATAAGCTTTATCAAAAAGGAAAGTTTGAAGCTGATCTTCAAAGTAGAGAGGGTGTCTGTCTCCTGAACTCAAACTGGGAGCTGCTGCCACACCCAGTCCAACATAGCCAGGCTTTCTTTGCTGCTTTGACAAAACCTCAAATCCCAGTCAGAGATGATGAGCATCATCACAGTGATGATCATTTCTCTGTTAACCCAGGCTTTCTGCTTCAGGATCTGTGCACGCTCACAGAACAAGGAGACCTTTAAACATCATTTCACTAAATGGATGGACTGAGCTCAGCCTACAGATGAACTGGTGCCAGAGATCATAAAGAACATCAAACAGTCAAATTCAACACTTTTAATGGAAATATGAGATTAATGCTGCAGACAATCATGAAGCTGCTGAATTCATGAACATCAAGAATGCAGCGAGTGGTAAAATAAAGATTTGACCTCAGTGTGCTCAGTGTTCCTGTCTATTCCTAACATATTCCTAACATGATAGCTGCACTTTAGAGCTCTAAAACTGGAACTGACACATGTTTAAACTCTACATGTTACTCAGTACATTCAGTTCTGACACTCGCCCACAGTCCAACAAAGGAAACATGGAGATCACATCAGTTTGTCATCAAAGTCTAATTATTAGGGCAACTTAACCTGTTATAATCTCGTTAACTCATTAATTGATTAACGTCAGCAATTATTTTAATCACAGTTTTTAAAATCATGATTATTGTGAAAGTGCTCACTGGCTCTGAATATAACAGCCATGGGTCACAGGAGGGATGTTGATCAGTGCTGGCTTGAAATGGGCGTCATTATGCGTCTCAGCCAATGGGAGCATTGAGGGTGGGCCTAATACTACTGCAGCGCTCACATGACCCAGGACAGAAAGAAAGGGGCGGGGACAGAAACATGGAGACAGGTACAGATCTTTGACATGTTCATTTTAAACTGTTCCAGGAGGCAGTGTTGATACAACTAAAGTTATCTGTTGTTGAAGAAGTCGGTCTGAGGAACGTTCTTAGGATCAACAAATGACGGCATGTATGAGCCTCAAGACACAGCACCACAAGAAGAACACATGAGCTGTAGAAAAAGGAGAGACTACGAAAGCCACGGCGTTACAACATGAACATGCTTGATCAGAGTGTGATTGTGAACAGGAGGAAGACTCAGCTGAGAACAGTGTGGTGGATACAGAGCAGAGCCCACCATCAGTACAGAGGCCTGTCCATCAGAGTGCTGCTCCAACATGCAGCACATGTACTTGGCCACAGCTGCAACATCTGTACCTGTGAAAGCTTCTTCTCTGTTGCTGCTCATATTGTGCAGAAGAAGAGAGTTTCTTTATCATCAGAAAATGTCAATGAGCTTGTGAGTCTTAGCAGCTGGCTCGGTGCAGAGGAGGAAGAACATGTCAGTCAGAGGAAGATAAATGCAGTTCATGTTGTCAACTCAACCTGGACTGTTGAAAGAGTTTTTCTTTGTCAGGTTTCTGACTGAGATTCTCCAAAGGAAATCCAGCACAAACACACACTTCACACACTCAAAGTGCTGCACAGTAAATGAGCTGATGAGCGTTTGTGCTGCTGCCTGATAACAGAACAATAGTTCTGCTGCTTCCTGTTCTGCAAACACACATTTATAAATGTTCACTTGCTGTTGATCAAAGGTATGTTGGTGGCTCTGGACGCTGAGGGAACTTTGTAAAAAACTAGATCAAATGTTAACGTCCTGGCAGAGGCAAAGAACTTTGATTTGATATTTGATTAGATTCCTGTTTCAGCTCAGACTGACAGAAATATTTGAACTGCTGCTGTGTTAAAGGGAACACTGCTGTTAGAAAGCACCTGATCTGTTTCTGCACACTGAATGTTGCACTTCTCATACTGCAGTACTATTAAAATAAGTACACAATGCACTACTTTTGAACTCATGATTGAATGTTGCTGTAACAAAGCCATTAATGTGATTCAAAGTGTTCATGGTTTCCCAGCACAACAAATGATTGCACAAGTGTGACTGATCCACTTTCTAATGTGTGTGTAGCCCACACTGTGTGTCACTGTGTCACAGGTGAGTCTGTGTGTCCAGGTTCTATGAGGACAACAGGATATAGTGACTGAGTCCAGCAGCTTAAAGTCTGACTCCATCCTCCATTTAAATAACTCACAGCAACAACTGAATAGCTTTGCCTTTGTGTAGCTGACACTTCATTTTAATGTCCTTCTATTCTGGTTCATCTGGTCTCAGTTTCTATAAGCACACAGGTTTCATCAGGACTCTATGACCTCAGTGATCTTTGCTGGGCCTTAATGCTCTGAACAAAGCTGCACAGCACAAGACTAAATAGAAATGAATCAGTCTTTCATTCTCACTGCTGTTTGACTTCAGCTCTCAATGTCCCACCATAACCCATGGAAAGAATTACTGTCCATCCAGGCTGCTGAACATGAAGCTGATGAAGGTGGAGTATTGTGAGGGCTGATGGAGATGATGATGAGGAATCCAGGAGCAGTGGGTGGATGGCAGCATCAGCATGAAGGATCAGTGTGAGAACACATCATCATCCACAAAGGAAACCAGTCTGAGTGTCTGACGCTCTTGTTAGAAAGACGCAGTCCCAGCAGTTAGCTTGTCTGCTAGTTAGCTGAGAGCTAGCTCAGTTGTACATTGAATACCAAACTGTGTAAACCAGGGGTGTCAAACATATGGCCCGTGGGCCAAATCCAGCCCTTGAGATAATTTCATATGTCAAATATTGATGAATTTTCAGGCTTGCTGATAATCAATGTGAGCACGGCTGAGATGTTATTCTGATGAGCAAACCATGTGGCCAAACACTTTAAGAGACAGACTGGGATCATACCATTATGTGAAAGAAGACATGTCCCATAGACAGCAAGGGTAGTGGTAGAGATCAGTACACAGAGAAATGGGAGCTGTACTGAAATGCAAGCGTGTCAGGAAAGAGTGAAAAGGCAAAATGAGCAGCATCTGGCTGCATTTCAGTGATATTGGAGACCACAAAGCTGAGTGCAACATTTATACAGGAGATATACAGGAGACGCTGAGAGCAGAACTGATAAAATTAGGAGCTGGCTAAAGTGAGACCCATTTTTATTTCCACCCATTTTCCACTGTGGAGGACAAAAGGTTTCAAACTGGTCCAGGTCTTAAACCTCACGTGTTCTTCCTAATAGCAGTAAATGGATAAAAATAAGGCTTTTATGAAAACACTGAATAAAACTTGCTGCCTTTAAAAAGACTAAATGTACAGTTCAGTATTGAATACTACATAAAATAAACTATATATAAAGTGTGTCTGAATGGCAGAGATGCAGAAATATGTGCATGTAGCACAGAGCCACGGCTCAGTGTCTGAATGAGTCTCACAGACCTGAATGTGCTGTTGAAGCCATTTATAATTATAACGTAATTCTTTACTCGTTTGATCTGCTCCTTACCACAAGCCACCAGACGTAGAAGGTTTTGGACTTTTAACTATATTTTCTCAAGTTTTACAACTTTTCTTACTGTTAAAAACCTCGTTATGGCCATTCATGCTGTACAAAGTAATTAGACATGTGTGGTATCTACAGAAACGTCAGGATCTCAGCTAAAAGTTCACAAAACCATCTCAACAACCACCAAACAGCTAAAACAGCAGGTGAACAGATCACACAAAAGATGTAAACACAAATCCCCCTGATCATCTGTTTTTTAAACATGAAGCGTCGTTTTGGACGTTCATTTACTGCTGGTTCAGTGAATTTTGGTTGGACAGTGATGAAACCTGCAGCCTCAGAATCTGTGAGAAGTCTGCTTTCAGCTCGCAACAGCATTGTTGTGTTGTGTGGATCCACCTCTGCAAACTCATCACTGTTTCACCATCATGTTTCTACTTAGACAATAACAAAGGAAGCAGTTCCCAGGAACTACTTCCTGTCTTGTTAACATAAGAGTATGTTGCCCTTCAAAGCACCTCCACTTCTCCTCTTATTAGAGGACTGCCTTATTATTAATCTGCTAATTCTGTCAGTTGATGAAAGAAAAATGCTTGATCTCACCTGAGAGTTTCCAGTGTACAGTGTGGACTCTTCAGTCCTTCAGACAGAAGCTTCACGCCTGAATCCTTCAGGTTAATGTTACTCAGGTCCAGCTGTCTCAGATTAGAGGTCTGAGAGCTGAGACCTGAGGCCAGAGCTTCACAGTTTCTCTCTGACAGGTCACAGTGACTCAGTCTGAAAAATAACAGATAAACAATTACAAAAATAAAACACTTATGTTGAAGTGTAATGAGATACTATTATATTTAGCAATATTTCATCTTGTTTTGTCAGGAAACTGAGCACTGATGCAGAGCAACATGTGGAGAGAATCAGAGGAGAAGAAGTGAAGAGAGAACAGCAGTAAAACAACACTGAATTGTTCAGTGTGCTTTTGATATCAACAGAATGTGTCAAATTTCTTTATTTTGTATTTGTTTTAGTAGAATTGATGATTATCACTTAGATAACAACCACAGGCCAGGTCTAAATTGCACTTTGGTGACAGTTACACCCAGAAATATTTCAGAAACGTGGACAATTTGTGCTCCAATGTATTCAGTATTGAACAAACTGAGTACCGATGACCACTTAATAGTTTTGATATTTTATTTGAGTTGTTCCACCTGATCTGTGTTAACTAGAATAAACATTTAAAAGCTAAAGCTATGATCACATATGTACTTACAGAGCTTTGTTGGAGGCTTTGACCACTGGCAGCAGCCTCAGAAGAGCCTTTTTAAAGGCTCATGTTCTCACTTAGATCATTTATTTCTACTTACATTTCATTCTGGGAAAAATGGGGATTACTTTGAAAATGGGAACTATTTTCCCCAAAAATCAGCCCTGGATTAGTAAATCACTCCAACATGTTCTCAGGCAGAAGAAGCTGTCTTGTTATGAGGGAGAGAAGAAAAGCAGCTAAAATCAGGTGTAAAAGTAAAGCAGAGGATGAGCTGAATAAAGGACACTCAAGGCTGGCTTGGAAAGGAATGAAGTCCATGGTGGGGATGCAGAACAAGGAGCAAAGATGAATGTGATGCTGAATCAGCAGAAGACTTGGACTCATATAATTCCAGCTTTGATATCATTGATTTCAATGAAGAGCTTTGTGATTGTAGCAAAGGGCTGGTAGCTCCGAGAGTCCCACTGATGAGGTGTTTGTGAAGGTTCGCAGTTATCTAAAGAGCTTAGAAAAAAAGGCATCTGGACTTCTTTAAGTTCTTTGAAGACGTTTCACCTCTCATCCAAGAAGCTTCTTTATTTCTAGGGTCAAATGGTGGAGAGTCCCAGATTAGCCTGTGTACAAACAGACTTCAGCCATATGAGAGTGAGTGTGAGTGAATGAGAGCACACACAGGACACTCTGATCTCTGCATGTGTGTGACGCAGTGAAAAAGAGGATTGTACTGGATATACTGTGACTGACAAACAGAGTTTAAAGAGAAAGGTGCTTGGATTAAAATGGATTATGCTAAAGTGAACGTGCTAATGAAATCTGAACTGACTGAAATGTGAAGTGAAGGTAATTCAGATGTAAAAGAGAGAAACTGATAATAAGGTGGGGCTGGAGATCAGTGAATCAGAATCAGAATCAGAATCAGAATACTTTATTGATCCCTGGGGGAAATTATTTTTTGTTACAGTGCTCCATTTTAAACCAACATTAAGACAAGACAGACAATACGCTAACTAAGAATAGTACAATATATACATATATATACATACATACATACATAAGTCACTCATAAATAAATAGTTGGAAAAGAAACATGTGTAGTTGTAGCAGCAAACAGTGTGTTAAGTGGATGCGTTGTACAGGGAGATGGCCACAGGCAGGAATGATTTCCTGTGTCGTTCAGTGGTGCTTTTCGGTAATCTCAGTCTCTCACTGAACGAGCTCCTGTGACTGACCAGCATGTCATGGAGTGGGTGGGAGGTGTTATCCAACATTGTCTTTATCTTGGACAGCATCCGCCTCTCCGACACCACCTTGAGGGAGTCCAGCTCCATCCCCACAACATTGCTGGCCTTACGGATCAGTTTATTAAGTCTGTTGGCATCTGCGACCCTCAGCCTGCTCCCCCAGCATGCAACAGCATAGAGGATCGCACTGGCCACAACAGACTCATAGAAAATCCTCAGCATTTTCTGGCAGATGTTGAAGGACCTCAGTCGCCTCAAAAAATAGAGACGACTCTGGCCCTTCCTGTAAAGTGCTGTGGTGTTTTTATCCCAGTCCAGTTTATTGTCAATGTGTACTCCAAGGTATTTATAGTCCTCCACAATGTCAACACTGACCCCCTGGATTGAAACAGGGGTGAAGTGTTTCCTGGTCTTCCTGAAGTCCACGATCAGTTCCTTGGTCTTTGCCACGTTGAGCTGCAGATGATTCTGCTCACACCACGTGACAAAGGAGTCGACCACAGCCCGGTACTCTGTCTCATCATCCCTGCTGATGCATCCAACCACCGCAGAGTCATCAGAAAACTTCTGAAGATGGCAGGTCTCTGTGCAGTGGCTGAAGTCTGTGGTGTAGAGGGTGAAGAGGAAGGGGGAGAGGACAGTCCCCTGTGGTGCCCCTGTGTTGCTGATCACCTTGTCAGACACACACTGTGGGAGACGTACATATTGTGGTCTTCCTGTCAGGTAATCAACAATCCAGGACACCAGAGAAGCATCGCTGCTAACTTATCACCCAGGAGGGTCGGCCTGATGGTGTTGAAAGCACTGGAAAAGTCAAAAAGCATGACCCTCACAGTGCTCGCCGGCTGGTCCAGATGGGTGTAGACACGATTGAGCAGGTAGATGATGGCGTCCTCTGTTCCGAGACGAGGCTGATAAGCGAACTGAAGGGGATCCAGATGTGGTCTTACTATGGGTCGCAGCTGGTCCAGGATGAGCCTTTCCAGGGTCTTCATGATGTGGGAGGTCAGTGCCACGGGCCTGTAATCCTGGGGGCCACTGGGACGTGGCGTCTTTGGTACAGGGACGAGGCATGATGTCTTCCACATCACCGGGACCCTCTGCAGACTCAGACTCAGCATAAACAGTTTATGAAAGACTCCACACAGCTGGGGGGCACAGGTCTTGAGGACAAGGGGACTCGCTCCGTCTGGTCCAGCAGACTTGCCTGAGTGAAGTCTCCTCATTTGCATCTCAACCTGGTATTGAGTGAAGGTGATGGGTGGGGGAGGGGTGTCAGGAATCTCACAGGAGGCAACAGCGCCATGTGAAGAGAGAGGCTGGCACAGTGGTGTGGCTCTGGATTCCAGGCTGACTACAGGTGAGGTTGTGGGGGTGGGAGCAGACACTGTGGTGTCGAATCTATTGAAAAACAGATTCAACTCATTGGCTCTATTCTCACCTCCCTCAGCTCCCCTTCTGTTGGTTGGCCTGAATCCAGTGATGGTCTTCATGCCCCTCCACACCTCTCTCATGCTGTTCTGCTGGAGTTTCCACTCCAGCTTCCTCCTGTAATTGTCCTTAGCCTCTCTAATCTTGTCCTTTAGTAACACCTGGATCTTCCTCACCTCCTCTTTGTTGCCCCCTCTGAAAGCCCTGAAGGGCATGTAAACACCTGATTGGTTGACTAGATATCAGATCGACGGTTTCACAGTTTTCCCTGTGGATTATAACTTTAAGAAGATGTGACATTCATCAAGGAATCCTGCTCTCCAGATTATTTCCACGAACACTGAGCTGGAACACATCTACAGTGCTGGAAGTGCCCGTCTCACCACCAACCTCTCTGTGCACATTCACTTTTCAACCCTTTGTGAGACACTAAAGGTGTAAATCTGAGTATTTATCTATGTTAGTGCGAACACCTCTAATAGGTTGGTTTAGTCTTTCCAAGTCATATCTTCCCTTAGATCTGCGGTCCAGGCTCCTAAAATCATCCTAGTTTAACAAACACTACAATCTAGAGGAGAACTGCACTAACAGGTGTGACTGATGAGATCTGACCTGCAAGGATACTCATGTTTATGTATATCAGGACAAGCAGGGAAGACCTGGACATCAACTCTGTCAGGCTGCCTGAGTCCTCTCACCCACATCAGCTCATCAACTCTAAACAGGAACGAGCAGCTCATTTCAAAATAAAAGGTTGGAATTGTAAAGAAAACAAACAGAGCTCATAAACTGAAACTGATTTCATTTTTTCAGCTGGAACATTTTAGTTGTTCCTTTTTCAATACATACATAATTATATTTACAGTAAGTCTTATCATTCCCCTTTTCCCTGCCAGTCACCGCCAATGTTCCCTCTAATGTTTCATGTGTCTGAGTGAACACAAAAACTCCCTGAGCGTCCCTTGGACCACTGTGAGCAACAGCAGACGTGTGCACTGTGGTCACGCCAGCATCTTATCCATCCAAGTTACATGGTTTATTAAAGTAATCAAATTACAGCATTTACATTTATGTTAGACTACTTTTAATTAACTGCTTTAGCCCACTTACAATGAAAATTAAAAACAACCTTGTTCATGACCTGTAGCATGTTAACACTATATGAAGTAAAAATAACTTGAACTCCAATTTTTAAAACACAACTTTATTTTTTCTATTTTTATAAAGCTCTGACTTGTATTATGAGTCTGTGGTCTGGGAGAGAGTCTGTAACTCTGTCTGCAAAATACAGGATATAATGACCAATGTTGGGCAATTAATTATATAGTTACTTCTTCAAACAAGTTACTGAGTTTTGCAAACAACAAAGTTTGTTGCAATAAATACTGAATACTATCGTTGTTATAAAAAACGATAGTATTCAGGAAGAAAACCAAACATTGCAGATATTTTATCATAACTCTGGTTTTACGTGGTCGATCAACACAACTTAAAAACTGGTATAAAGTCCACACTTTGTCCGTCAACATGCAGCTACCAACCCAAATGGTGAGGAGGTGGTTAGTTATTACTGTTGTTTATGATCCCCTACATTATCCTACATTCAAATATATTCTCCAGCTACAATAGTGTTTGTGTTCTTAAAAGAATTTCATGAATGTGTTATTGTTCATGTCACATCTGTATGAAACAAAGAGGAAGTGAGGTTTATCCTTCATGATCACAAACTGTTCCAGCATGTAAACCTGAGATCTGTGTGGAGCAGCTGACCTGCACGATGTGCTCAACACAAACATTATTTACCATCAGTTACTGTGTGACTGAACCACGTGGGTGTATGAAACATCGCTTTCAGTTTTAATAGCACATGGCAACATTCAGACGTGAATCTATACAGTAACACTTTGATTTGTTACAGTGAGGAGACTGTTGAAGGAACGATGAGGGGAAACCTTAACAGCAGCAACAGAAACCAGGAGACAAAGCTGAGGTCTGGGTTCCTCTATGCTACACACAGCCTCCTGCTCCTGGACTTTAGTAAACACATAAATGTCTCCAAGTACACTTACTTCAGAAACTCTATTAAACTCATTACAAGTTTACTTCAGCTTTAAATTACTCACAACATCAGCACACATGAGTAAACAAAGTAACTCACAACTACTGTTCAAGTTTAGTCATCTTTAATACAAATATACCTCATTATTATGAATCTCACAGCTACCTGCTCATTGAACTGAACAATAATTCTGTTTGACCATTAAAACAAAATATGTGACTGTAAAAAAATGTTCAGACAGTAATTAAGAATCTCCTAAGCAATCCAAAGATAAAGAAAAGTTCACCTGCCAATTCTATAAAGCTTGGTTGTTTAAACAATGATATCATTTAATGATATGTTTGGATCCTGACCTGAGAGTTTCCAGTGTACAATGTGGACTCTGCAGTGCAGCAGACAGAAGCTTCACCCCTGAATCCTGCAGGTCATTGTTACTCAGGTCCAGCTCTTTCAGACTAGAGGACTGGGAGTTGAGAACTGAGGACAGAGCACCACAGCTTCTCTCTGAGAGGTTACAGCCACTCAGTCTGGAAGAAAACAAACAAACAAACAATTAAATCAGTCAAATGAAACATTTTTAATGCCAGCATGCAATACAATTATTGGTTAACTAAATAGCTTCATTAAAACACAACTCTTCTTCTATAGCAGCACTTACTCCTTGTAAGCTCCACCTGCTCCACCTTCTGAGTCAGAAGACATGAAAACAAACTGTAAATCTAGTAGAAACAAGATTGGAAATCTTCTCAGATCCATTTGTACATTTAGAGCCTGATCCTGAAATATAGCAGCACGGACATTCACAGCAGCAAAAGGTTCTTGCTGATCTGAGCTGGCTTGGCCCTGGCTTATTGAAGATTAAAGAAAGCGGAATCAGCTGTTCAAACCCCCACAAGGCTGCCCGCTGTGGCTGAAACAATGGGATGGGTCGTGACTTCTCAAAATGGGCTCATTGAACGCAGCACGGATAAGATCTTGAAGAAGCTCATGGCGGTCGTGAGTTCTCAGACTTTGCTCTTTGAGCGCAAAACCAATAACCTTTCGGAGAAGCTCGTGGCTCTCCAACGGGAGATTGAGAGACGAGTGACGGACTGTTAGATCAGCTGTGAAATTGACATGCAGTTGTTCGCACCAAAGAAAGCCTCCATCATTTCATGCGGCTAACATACCGGTGCCAGTTGTGGTCTCAAGGCTGGAGCTGAACATAACAAATCTCACCCTGATAACAGACGGTGTTTAGACTTTCCTTCCCATCCTAAGCATGCTTATCCCCTCCCGGTGCAGACGGTGGGTCGAGCGGACCAGCGCAAATGCTGCAGGCCCGGGTGCGCTGTCTACACCGGCTGTCTCTCACCTTTTACCCATCCCTGTTGCTTGTCATGTGTTTCTATGGCGCATTAAGAGTTTTCATGTGCTCTGCGCTAAGGTCATTTTTTTTGTCTGTTCTCAAACTGATCTCCCTGTTGGAGCTCAGTCTGGGGGGAGTTCTTTTTTCTCCTCATCTTTCCTGATGTTGTGCATTTTCTGCTGTTCGGTTCCAGGTCCCTGCTCTAGTGGCTGACCGGCCAGCTACCTAGCCTGACCTGTCTCCCCAATGTGATGTATTTGTGTATTGTATGTACGGTTGGAAAGCTCAGTATCCTAATTGCCCCTTGAAAATAAATACAGTGTTCTGAATCTGAATCTGAAAAGATTACAGAAGATGACTCTGTTCAGTAAATATTACACTCATGCTGTCACGAAATACCAAAGGTAGGTAAAACTCTGGTTGTTGCAGCCATCCAGTATGACATGCTTTGTACTGTCCTGCTGCAGTTTGTGACACCTGGTTGATGAGTTGTGAAGGATGATGAAACAAATACTTCACTCAATGTTTTTCTTCTAAACTGGATGTAATTTGGGCAGCCGATAGTTTTTCTTAATCTATCCCAGCTGCAAATAGGAACACAACAAATAAATAACTTTACCCACTTGGATCCTTATCATTCAAGATTGTGAAAAGATTCTCTACTCAGAGAATACTGGAGATTTTAGATGAGAGAGATGATTTGGAAGATGATGAAGGGGAAGAGTTTTCACAACTTGAGGCCTTTTGTCTTCACTGCATAGGACAAAGAAGACAGGAAGGGAGGGAGAAGTGAGGAGAATAACACAGGAAATGGTCTTGGGCAGACTCAAACCAGGCCCTGGAGTCATGACTCTAACCTTCAGTGCATGGGTCACCTGCTCAGCCAGGTAAGCTACAGCAGTCAGCAGTGTGTGAGTTAATTTGAAGACAATGATGACTATAAGTCAAAAAAAAAATACTATCATCAACCAACAAGGGGAAAACAGTGAGCTTGAATGACCAAGCTTTGACCAAGGGTGGCTCACTCCTCGGTCTTCTTGCCCAAGGAGTGAACCACCCTGCATGGCTATCAATGTGGTGCAACCAAGGCCATCATACAGTACAGGCCATCCAAGCTGATTTTAACTTTTCCTCCCAGATACCACCTTAGAAATCATCTAGATTAGGATATGTTGGCTGTTCTAGATCCAATCACAACAAACAGAGAGCTGTTGTGTGTCCAAGGTGAACAGGAAGAATATATACATGCATAAAGTCAATAAAGCCAGAAGGTTTGCTTTAGACTGTGCTGCAGTTTATCATCAAAGACAAACAGGCACCATGCTGCCAACAAATGGCATCAAGTCTGACTTGAGGTTTTTTGTTCTTTTTTTTTAAATCAAGATTAAATTTTATAGCAACCACAGCAGAGATGACCAGGGAAGGTGTGCTTGAGGGGATATAGCTACAACAGCTGGTTTCAGACTGAAGATGAACTGAGGTGCTGCACCCAAGTCTGCAGGTTCAGGGAGGGACAAACATCTGCTGCAACCAGATTGGAGTGAGAGGAGAGAGCAGGCCAACAACAACAAAGAAACAACAAACACACTGTGGAAGACCGAAGCAGAGTTTAGTTTAAAGTGGAACTAAGGATGTTTCTCTGGCTGCCAGGATTCACTGAGTAATTCAAATGCTTTCTTTAATGCAGGACCCACCATGCATGTAAAAGCAAGTGTTTCACCAACATTTGTCACTAAAATAGACCTGCAGTAGAAATGTATCTAGGATCATGCATGTGAATATAAAGTATCACAACATCAGGCACATGCAGCCTAAGTGTTTAAACAAAGACTGATAACATAACAGCAGCAGTGATGATCAGAGTTTATGGTGAATCCAGCGTCTCGAGTTCTGGAGGCATCAAAGAGGTCACAGTTGTATTGGAGAAATCCCAAAACTTTAGGATACAATTTCATACAGAGACAGAAAGCCTGGTGAAATAAATTACTGACACAGTTGGATGTTAAAAGTAAAGACATGAGTACAAATATACTCACAGAGCTTTGTTGGAGGCTTTGACCACTGGCAGCAGCCTCAGAAGAGCCTCCTCTGAAGCAGAGTATTTCTTCAGGTCAAACACATCCAGATCTTCTTCTGATGACAGTAAGATGAAGACCAGAGCTGACCACTGAGCAGGAGACAGTTCATCTGTGGAGAGACTTCCTGATCTCAGGGACTGTTGGATCTCCTCCACTAGAGAACGATCATTCAGTTCATTCAGACAGTGGAACAGATTGATGCTTTTCTCTGCAGACAGATTCTCGCTGAGCTTCTCCTTGATGTACCGGACTGTTTTCTTATTGGTCTGTGAGCTACTTCCTGTCTGTGTCAGCAGACCTCGTAGGAGAGTCTGATTGGTCTGCAGTGAAAGACCCAGGAGGAAGCGGAGGAACAAGTCCAGGTGTCCATTTGGACTCTGTAAGGTCTTATCCACAGCACTGTGGTGGAGAGATGGTTTAAACCACCAGGAGGTTGTTTGTTGTTGTTCCAGCAGATTGAGTCCAGAGTTGATGAAGGTCCGATGGACATGAAGAGCAGCCAGAAACTCCTGAACACTCAGATGGATGAAGCAGAACACCTTGTCCTGGTACAGTCCTCTCTCCTCTTTAAAGATCTGTGTGAACACTCCTGAGTACACTGAGGCTGCTCTGATATCGATGCCACACTCTGTCAGGTCTGATTCATAGAAGATCAGGTTTCCTTTCTGCAGCTGATCAAAAGCCAGTTTTCCCAGAGACTCCATCATCTTCCTGCTCTCTGGACTCCAGTGTGGATCTGTCTCAGCTCCTCCATCATACTTGACCTTCTTCACTTTGGCCTGAACCACCAGGAAGTGGATGTACATCTCAGTCAGGGTGTTGGGCAGCTGTCCTCCCCCTCTGGTTTCCAGCACATCCTCCAGAACTGTAGCAGTGATCCAGCAGAAGACTGGGATGTGACACATGATGTGGAGGCTTCGTGATGTCTTGATGTGGGAGATGATCCTGCTGGCCTGCTCCTCATCTCTGAATCTCTTCCTGAAGTACTCCTCCTTCTGTGGGTCAGTGAACCCTCTGACCTCTGTCACCATGCCAACACAGTCAGGAGGGATCTGATTGGCTGCTGCAGGTCGTGTGGTTATCCAGAGGCGAGCAGAGGGAAGCAGTTTCCCCCTGATGAGGTTTATCAGCAGCACATCCACTGAGGTGGACTTTCTAGGGTCAGTTAGGATTGTAGTTTTGTGGAAGTCCAGAGGAAGTCGACACTCATCCAGACCATCAAAGATGAACACAACCTGGAAGTCTTCAAAGCTGCAGATTCCTGCTTCTTTGGTTTCAGTAAAGAAGTGATGAACAAGTCCCACCAAGCTGAACTTTTCCTCTTTCAGCACATTCAGCTCTCTGAAAGTGAATGGAAATATGAACTGGATGTCCTGGTTGGCTTTGTCTTCAGCCCAGTCCAGGCTGTATTTCTGTGTTAAGACTGTTTTCCCAATGCCAGCCACTCCCTTTGTCAGCACTGTTCTGATTGGTTCGTCTCTTCCAGGTGAGGCTTTAAAGATGTCTTCTTGTCTGATTGTTGTTTCTGGTCTGTCTGGTTTCCTGGATGCTGTTTCAATCTGTCTGACCTCATGTTCATCATTGACCTCTGCAGTCCCTCCCTCTGTGATGTAGAGCTCTGTGTAGATCTGATTCAGGAGGGTTGGGTTTCCTGCTTTAGCGATGCCCTCAAACACACACTGGAACTTCTTCTTCAGGGTGGATTTAAGGTTACGGTGACAAACTGGAGCTTGAAGCTCTGAATGAGAAGAAAAATAAACACTCAATTCCAAAAAGAACTAATCTTTAAAACATGTTGCTCCATCTTCCATCTCTGGAAAATGTTCATTTATCCAGCAGCTTAAATCTTTAGATAAATCCTCTTACTGCTCTGCAGACGGTCAGCCAGCTCCTCCTGCTTCATTCTCCTCAGGAAGTCCACTGTGATCTTCACAAATGCCTCTCTGCTGCTGCTCCTCTGACTCTCTAAGCATTCTGGGTAATCTGGACTCAGAACCTTCTGGATCTTCTTCAGCTCGTTCTTCACAAAAGTGATGATGTTGTCCTCCAGCAGCTGGAACAGAATATTTATGAATGAGCCAATCAGACTGAAATCATGGAGCCAAACATCAGATCCATGTTGGACACACTGACGATCCACTGGTCTACAAAGAGCAGCATGGAGATGACTGTGAACAGAACAGATGTAACAGTAGTTGTTGTACATGTACAGACCATAAATATGGAGTCCAGCTGTGTTTGATGCTGCTGGGCAGACTGACCACTGGGAACCTCTGAGCTCTGCTGGTCCACTCTGTGGAGGAACCATGAAGGATTAGATCAACACAGGATAAAGATCCAGGAGTTTCTGCTCAAATAACTTCATCTGAATCAAGTCTGTCAAGTTTTAAACTCTCAGATTGTGAACATATCAGTAATTTTCAGTCTGTTTTCATGGACGTCCTTTCAGTGGTGATGTCAGGGATGATTTTGAAGAAGCTCATCAAACTGAACCATCAGCAGATCACTGCTCCAAAACCAGAACATGATCCGAGTCTCCCTCCACCACCAGAACACCAGCTTTACTAACGTGGTAGATCAGTGTAGTACAGATCAATAACTGATGAGTCATTTGATCAAAATCACTGAGTGCTTCACGTCTGACCCTCTGATGCTTCTGTAGACATTTTGCATATTTAATGAATGTCTGACAGTTTTACATTCATTCTATGAACACAGTGGAAATGTTGTGTTATAGTCTCCATGTTGTTTCCAGCATCATAAATTCTTAAGTTCAGAAAATTAGATTCTTTCTTCACAGCTGAAAAACAACAACATTTATTCTCTATTGAAATCTGCATCGTCCACTCCAAAGGTCACAATCTGAAGGTAACATCTGGTTTTGTTCCCTGTGGTTAACTCTGAGCATCAGTATGGTGGGATTTATCCACTACATCCACACCACTGTGGTTCAGTGTTGTCCTGATGGAGTAACAGCAGCCAGTATGATCCAGGCTTTAGCTGCTGGGTCTCTGTGTGACCTCTCAGACTGTTTAACAGATCAGACACAAAGAGAATCAGAGCAGCTCTGTTCTTTAAAGACAAACATGAACCCACTCAGGTCACACTTTCCCCACAGATATGAGCATCACTGTCCTCAAACAGCAAATGACCAAGTCGAACATTTGGATCTTTTCTCTTTCATTGTTTTCTTTTTAATGAATTTTTGTAACAATCTGAGGATGTTTCAGGTCATATTTATCCAGGAAACACAAACATGTAAAGGAGTCATCACAGCTCTCTGACCTCGTTGCTCCAGGTTCACCACTGAAGAGTGGATTTTCATCTTTGGACCGGTCACTCCTCACAGACGGACAGCTGGACCCTGCAGACTCTGCTCTGTCCTCCTCTTCCTCCATCATCATCTTCAGTCAGTCTGAGAGGTAAACCACAAACACTCAGTGAGTTCACATTAACAGGAGGAACTGACCTCTGACCTGTCATGTGACCATGAAACCAGGTCAATATGTCTGTAGGTTCAGTCATCCAGGTCATGTGATCTAAGGAGCTTGGAGAGAAAAGAGACGTCTTTAAGTTTCTGGAAGACGTTTCATCTGAGAAGCTTCTTCAGCTCTAAAACCAAACGGTGGAGAGTCCCAGATATTTAAACCTGAGAGGGAAAGAAAGCATGTCGCTGACCCACCACTGATGTTATTTCAAGGAGGAAACTGAGAGCCTTTGCACCAGGAGCACAAACATCAGCTCCAGCAATGATCCACTGATGTGTTTTTATTCCATGTATGAATGTTGTTATTGACAGAGATGACGTTTGTGTGTCAGTGATGCAGTGACTGTTGTTGTTACCTGTACAGGCTGGTTAGACTCTATGAAACAGATCATACAGATCTCTGCATGTTAGAAGAGACTATTAAAGGTCATGAATGAGACAAAGGCAGGGAGGCGTCCTTTACAGCTAAACAGCAGAGTGAGAGAACAGCCAGCACCTCTACATTTATCACATTATACAGCACATGTATGATACTGACAGGGATGAGAAGAATTTAGTGATTCTGATCCCATCATTGATATTACTTATTGATTCTCAGTAGCTCTGCTCTGACAGTCACCACCATCACTGAGCAGCATATCAAAGACATTTGTGCACATTAACTGCATGTTGTGGCTCAAATGTTTGTGCATGTTGGAGGCATTTCCTCTTTGTTGTGATCAGTGTTGGTCATTACTCAAAACAGTCATTATTACACATATTACACAGAACACTTTAATTAAAAGTAATGGAGTACGTTACTTCATTACTCCTCATAACATTACTTTGATGTTAAAATGAACAAATGAGCATGTAACAACATAAAGCTGAGGTACAGCCCCACACACCAACACAGATCCTGATGAGGTCACGTGATGTTTCTCTGAGTGTTTATGAACACAAATCAAAGATGAAACAGCACAAAGACACTTCAAAGTGATTCTACTGTAGAAACATGAACAGGTAGAAACCTGCAGCCTGACTGCTCATCACTTTGTTACCTGTTCAAGTTCAGCAGCAGCAGCTCACTTTATCACGGTGCTGGTCTGGGGTCAGTGTTTACTCAGCTTTACGTCACTCTGGGTTCTTGGCTAGCTTAGCGTTAGCTTAGTGTTAGCATGCTGTGTGCTAGCTTAGCGTCAGAGCTCTGCAGGTGTCTCGTGTGTAAATATTAATCACAGTGACAGTAAAGGAGGTAAAGGGCTGTGACGTCATCACGTACGCTGCGTCCTCTGTGGGCTCTGAGTGAACTCAAAGTACAAACTACAAGTACACAAACACGAACGTAGCTCAGAGTGGCGGACACACTCGGCCTCGTTGGTCCAGCTGTGAGTCCGTTACCGTGAACTATGGAGCGGCAGATTTGTGCTGAACTAAGCTGCACACAGCTGATGTTAGCCAGGAAACATTACACACTGACTTTAATGGAGAGACCGGAAATACAAACACACACAGTTTGTTGTGTGAAGAAATCAAACACGAGCTGAACAAACAGTAAAGTTCCTAAAGACAAACTGTTAAAGGAGGAAACAAAGCAAACTTACAGTTTCTTCACACCAACAACAAGCTCCACTCCACACCTGGACACTAAACACGGACACACAGGTGAGCTGCTTCCTGGAAGGAGGCGGGGCTCCACCTGAAACTCAGCACAGGTGGGAGGGGCTCAGCTCTGTGTGTGCTGATGTGTTAACTTTAAAAATATGCCGTCTGACTGCTCAGACTGAGTCAGAGTAAAGTTCACATGCTGACGTGTGGAGACATGAAACCTTGTTGTAGCTGCAGGTGTGAACACACTGATCCCAGATCAGCTCTGCTGTATTTGTAACATGAACATTTCTGCTGCAAAGCTTCAAATGTTCAGCATGTTTCTCTGTTTCCAGTCTATAGATCCAGTCACACTTTCTACCTTCACCTGTGCAGTAAAGACTGAGAGCAGAGCTGAAAGCAAGCGTCCAATCAGGGAGCAGCATCAACACCTGAGCTTCATTCAGACTCTGTTATTGAAGATGTTGTTGGTACAAAGTTCATCTGCTGCTCACATGAATCCATGAAAGATTTATTTCACTGAATGTTTCTTCAAAGCTCATTTCAACCTGTTGAAGTCATGAATGAAAGTGCAGACTGAGAGTGGATCACATGATGTTTGAGGTGTGTCATGTGACATGTTCAGTATTGTCACACATGTCTAGATTGTCCCTGATATCATAACTGCTCAAACACTGATGATTATATTTGAAGAATTATTCCTGATGGCAGCAAAGTTTGAATGGAGCTCTCTGTCTGTGCTGATTTGTCGCCCTCTGGAGGTCAAAGCACAAACTGCATGATGTCACTGTAACCACCACAGTGACAGGAAGTGTTTTTATGACTGAAACACTGAAATGATGCTAACGGCTGTCGTTAGGCTCACTGACAGCAGTGCTGATGTGTTCATGTCAAACACTGGCTCAGGTCAGACTCCTTCATCCTTCTCCAGCGTGAGGCCGCCCTCAGACCCACAGGAGCTCTGACCTTTGACCTGCTGACCCTAACCATTTTAGTCTTGTTGCATCTGCAAATCCATCCAAACTGTAGCCGAGCAAAAGAAGCTGGAAGCTGTTCTATGAATGATGTTGTTGAAGGAGCTTGGAAAGAAAAGCGTCTGGACTTCTTTAAGTTGCTTGAAGAGGGACATGGACGTCTTAACGCCCACTTACATCCTGGGACATTTGATCACAGGAAATCACATGATGGGGTGGGGCTAGATCTCACAATGGGTTCACCCAAAACCTTGGCTGATTGTGACCCACACCCGTTCTCACACCGTGGCTCGTGTGATTAGGTAGAGGATCAACAGGGGCTCCGTGTCCCTGAATTTAAACTGAATCTAAACACACCGTGCACAATGCCAAGTTAGATAATGGTTAAAAGAACAAGATAAGAATAAATAAAAAGATAAAATAAGGATAAAAAATAACTTAAAAAAATAAAATAAAAAGATAAATAACTGCAAATAAGTACAAATAAGTAACTGAAGACACGTGTGGTCTGCAGATGTCGATGTACATGGATGTACATGGAGTTTAATGTGCAAAATGAACTTAGTGTGCAAAGTGACCTGATGTGCAAACTGCAGTTTGAGGTCGGTCAGCTGTTCAGGAGTCTGATAGCAGTGGGGAAGATGGAGTTGTTGAGTCTGGATGTTCTACATTTCACACTTCTGAACCTTCGTCTCGAGGGCAGAGGTGTGTCTCTCCTCTGGACTCTGTGATGGTAGCTGCTCTGCAGAGAGGGCAGCGGGGTCCTGATGATCTTCTCCACAGTTGTTATCACTCTCTGCAGGCGTTTGCGGTTTGCAGTAGTGCTGCCGTACCATGCAGTGATGCAGCTGTCAGGCTGCTCTCCACAGTGCAGCTGTAGAACCTGCTGAGGATCTTGGCCAACATACCAAATTTCCTCAGCCTCCTCAGGAAATACAGCAGCTGCTGAGCCTTCTTGACCAGCTGTGTGAGTTTGAGTCCCTCACTGACTCAAACTCCTTCAGTGACACTTGCAGCCTTGCAGATTAGTTTGCTGATCCTGATGCATCTCTGGAGCTGATGCTGTCCCCCAGCAGACAACAACAACATAGATGCTCTCACTAGTCCACTTTACCCTCTAATCACATCTCTGACATCTGCAGGTTGCTCCATAGAGACTCTTGTGCAATGCCAGGTGTTTGTGTTTGTCTGTAGGTACACATTAGATATGACCATAGACGCACACACACAAGTGAACACAGCAGCACAGATGGTTTCCACCTGCTTCCCTCTTTCTTCACACAACTGTGAGGATGATGAAGAGGTTTCAGGACGAGGTGGTCAGCAAGCACAGGATAAAGCAGGGCCATGAAACTCTCTGGTGCAGCAGATGTTTAATCAGACTCAGCTTTAGGCTTCTTTTCCCACCTGGCAGCAAAGTAACAGCTTCACTAATGTGAACAGTCACAATGTTAAACGTTTCTATATCTTCATATATTTTTATCTGTTGATGCTGCAGAATAAAGTCTGTTAACAGAGTGCAGGATGTGTAGAGCAGGTCCAGCTCTCCCTTTACTGTGTCCACTTTCATCAGCCCCTGTGAAGTGACACAGAGTGCATGTGTGTCTGTCAGCTGTTGTTTGTTGTGAAGGATGGAACAAATGAACACACACTTTTAGAGAAATCTGAAAAAGCAACACGTGCTTGGGCTCCTTCTGTGCTCGTCTTCATTAATGCTGATCTTTCTTTCCTGTTTGTTCTTTGGCACAAGCTTCAGTCTTTTCTCCCAGGGCTCCTTCACACTTAGAAACACACCTACATTCATTTATACACAAACATCATGAAACAAAGGCTTTGTAAAAGAGGACACGAGATCCTCTCTGAACAGCACATTCATATCAAACACAGGACTGAACAGGATATACTGAGTCTGTGCTGTTTTCATTGTTACTTGCTGAGTATTTTTCCAGTGTTTGAAATGTGACTCAAGTCTGATTCTTCTACTGTGTGTGAACTCTAAGCAGCTGCATTAAACAGCTGCTTTTCAAACCAGGCTCAATCCTATGACTCTGTGAATGTAAACTTTTGTCACCTGCATGAATAACAATCCTTGATCTAGTCAGGACTGCAGTGCTCCTGTGATCCCAGCTTATAGATGGAGGCTAGCATGAGAGGCTCAGCAGCTAAAGCAGCACACCTGGGTCTCCCAGCCTATTAAAAGCAGCCCTTTGCTTCACCTGCTTCACTAAACATTATTATTATTATTTAAGCAGAGTGGTGTGATTCATGTAGGCATTGCTGTGTGACAGGAGGACTTTTCTTGAAACAGCTCGTGTGACGTGAGCTGACGTAAAAACAGTGATGTTAGCTTGATTCTCTTGGCTAAAACTATTTTAAAAAGAGGGTCAATCATGCAAATCTGCCAATAGAAGCCAAAGTTACAGCCCCTCAGAGTTTAAAGAGAAAAGGCCCGTTTCCAACACTCGGTTGTGCAAAGGGAAACAGGCCCACAGTGCCTGAGTGTGTGGGTAATTCTTCAAATAATATTCAAAAGCAAACATTTTTAAGCATGTAAATAAAATTCAATCATTTCTGCTCTTCAATACCTAAGAAATGAAAACTGGCAGATGGTCCCAAAATGTGAAACGCCTGGCTATCTGTGCATTTAGTGCTGCAAGTTTTCACTGTTTACCTTCAGAAGCATAAATCTCTGCACAGATAATGTTCATATGTGGATTCCTGGTTTCTGCAGTTAATTGTGACCCAAAGCATATTTTTAAAGTGGTTCCAGGCAATAAAGTCTAAAAATAAATACATCTACTTCCTTTTTCTGTGTTCCAGCCTCAGTGACTCTGACACAGTGCTGTAATATTTACACCTCTGATGAAAACAGAGTTTGTAGTTGCAGAGAAATACTCGACTCATTTTGGGCATTTACGAGCAGGAACCTCAGAAAGCCCCTCGCTGCTTCACTGGTTAAGAAGCAAAGCAAACATTAGTTCACAGTGATGTTAATTAAGGCCCAAAGTTTAGGAACGAACGTCAGCACTTCACTAATGAATGTAATGCTGATTCATGTGCTTGTTTTGTAATGTGCATGTTGTGCGTTGCTATTTCCCATATTCTTTGGCACTGATAGATGAAGAGTCTCAGGCAGGACCGAGGCTGCCAGCTGCTGACAGTGAGCAGGGAGAGAGCAGCAGAAGCTGGGCAAGAGCAGGGCACCTTCAGCCCCCTTCATCAGTCAGAAATCATTTGGGTGTCTGTGTGAAATGTCTGATTTTTAAAATCTTTTTGTAGACATATTTATTAAATGTTTAACAATTATATAGAAGAAAGACAATGTAAAGAACAAAACCTGACAAAACAAAAATGAGTTGAAGTTATGAACTGTTTCTGAGAGACAAATAACACCAGGATCCTTTTTGTGTAGCTGACAGCTGGTAACTGTGCAGGGGCGGGTCTAGCAAAGTGTTGCCAGGGGGGCAGGTAGGGCATTAACAGGGAGAGGGGGGCACAAAGACATACTTTTCTTTCTTGTTCTCATTTAAAATGTCTCACTTTTAATAAATAATTATCTGAATCTTACAACAAACGTTTTCATCTGATGTAAAATGTATAGAAATCCATTATTGTACATAGTCATTTTTTAGGGTCCCATCATAATTTCTTCAGAAGTAAGTACTGCATATGATGCCAGTGTTTCCCACATTTTCTAGATTCTGCACCAGTACTGTGTGTAAAATGCATCAAAAAGTCAGTTTGATTCTTTCTCACCTGTCTTTCTGTCTCCTTTCACTTTTTAAAGGTTGCCATGTTAGAAAACATATTTTGCCCTGCCGTGCTGTTTATTGATGTGGCAAATGAAAGGTTTATGAAAATATATCTAAATCTGTCATCAGTAATCAGCAATGATCATGTCTCACCTCTAGTCTCTGTCTTAATGTCAGGTTTCCACCGTGTGTTGTAGATGTTCAGGAGGTTAACTCGACCAACAGTCTACTTCCTGTTTAGAATACCAGGACAGGGAGGATGGTGCAGGTTTAAGTTTATTAGACTGATGCATGTATACTGTCAGGGGTTTAGACATTTGTTCAAAACACAAGTAAGAGAAATGAGACAACTGCAGACCAACTCAGAGAGTAATTAGAAAACGTGCGCACGGGTGAATGTCTCTCTGAGAAGACACCACCCCGAGCACAGGCTCGCTGCTTTATTTATAAGGCAAAAATGGGTTACATAGTACTTCCTCTTTTAACAGATGTTGACGAGAGGTTAAGCATTAAATCAACTTATCTGATCTTTCACACACTGGGATTAAAAATACAGAAGTATATCATGCTTTATCTGACATCACAGACATTATAGGAAAGAATGCATCATTATATCATGCTGTCAAAACATCTCAAACACTTAAGTAAGGAATGTATCAGTTTTCCTTTAACAATAAACTTGGTTAGCTGATTCTTCAACAATAGGCTTGGTTATGTGAAAATATATGAACACACTAAATATAAGGCACACTTGGTTAGAATATAAGGCCTACTTGATTATATTGTATTATAGAGATTTGGTTATAGTGTATAATGTAGAAAATCTCTTAACAGTTTCCCTCCTGTTGTTAATATATTTCACATGTTTAATATCAATGCATAGTCACTTGTTAAATCACATTTTCAACTTGCATATCATTCAGTGAAGTATCTAAACATCAGCTCTGTTAAGATTAAGATTATCATAGACATTCTCTTCTCTGGTTTCTCTAGTTAGCATATCATACTGGCGAAAGGGATCCTCCATATCTCTCTGGATCAAAACAAAATTTCCTAAAGTACGATTAAACATACTCATCACCATGCGTCTCAGACAAGGGATAATACAAGCAGCAAAAATGCAAAATAGAAACATCACAGTACATAGGGCCAACAGGCCTTTAATCAGCAAAGATTTCCAGGAGCCGCTCAGCAACCAGTCCCATCAGCCATGCTCATCGGTTACGTAGTCCTGTTGCTGAGCGTCTCTTAGTTGTCTCAGAACATTCAAAGCATTTGTCATGTTTAATGAGTGTATGTTGTCAGGTATGTAAGTACAACATGTCTTGTTGAACAGTACGCAAAGACCTCCTTTCTCTGCAAGAATAAGGTCCAAAGCTACTCGGTGTTGCATGACAGTGATGCGGATTGCATCAATTTCTTCATTCTGTGATTTGTCAATGCGGGTTGAAGCGTTCAAAAACAGTCCAAAGCGATAGTCTAAAGTCTCAATTCGTAGTGCGTTTTTTCCTACTCCTGTCCAGGGAAACAGAGAGTGCATTACCTTGTCGGCGGTACTCCAGAGTTTGAATTCCTCTGGCACATCTGTTCCAAGGATTGAATCATGAGGCTTGATTTCTATATGACGCCTAACTCTGGTCTTGTTGTACACAGATATCTTAAAAGTGTGATCTGAAATGAAGATAGGTGCACAGCATCCTGACCAGTTGGGTGGCAACATAAAGTACGCACGCTGTCCGCACAGCCATGCCATACCTTGTACCCAATAGGTGCCATTTACCTGTTGATTTAGGTTGACTGTCCCATACCCTACTCCTCCATAGGTTGTGTTGCAGTTGTCGGTATGGCCCAGAGGGTGGCGTCCTTGCACTGACGCTTGGTAGAAGCACAGAGGATGCCACGTCTCTGTATGGGTCATAAAAACAGGGAAAGGGACAGAAGCATTTCTGTTTTTTACTGTCATATCTACCCAGAATTTGTCGTCACAGATTCCATCCTTCTTCAGGCCTTTTGCACCTGGGAGTGAAGCTTTCATGCCGATTGTAAAGTATTGTCTTCCAATGCTGGCGAAACTTGCTGCACATTCACTTTGCAAGTGACTGTCCATTTTGCGACCATATATGGTGGGGTAGACTGAAGTTGAAGGCATGTGAGAACAGACATAACATTCTTTTTCATCTATGGTGTTGTGTAGGTATCGGTACCAGGCATTGTTCATCCAAGGGTGAATGTGATCTTGGGTCATCTCAGTTAGATGGGAGTTGTCATGGGTCCACCTTTTGAGACGGGGAATAGTTGGTATTATTCTGCGGGCTCTTCCAGGTATCAGCCAGAGGAGCATCACCCCTAAGATGACACCGGCCACCAGACAGATCAGGCGGCACATGAACCGTTTCCGTTGAAAGTGACAAGCACTTAAGCATAGCAGCTTTGGGGCTGGGGCTGGTGGCTCTTCTTCTTCTAGATTCATCATGCTGGCTCTCTGCATTCTAGGCGTCCCCGGTGTTGTCATTGGTTCCTCTCTTTGGTGGGATGGGTCACTCTTTATTATGTGTTTGTTCTTCAGGGCGACCAGGCACACCTGAGCTCCAAGTGAGGAGACCACTGGCGAGAAGGTAAAGGGCGGGGTATACCCAATCAGCCCTTTCCTTCACCAGGGGATCACTTGAGAGTCGGGGGAACCGGCGTCTTATTGTGGTGCAAACACTTTCTTCACGTGACTTTGATGGATCCAAGAAGGTCTTTCAGCGATTTTACAAGCTGTTGGTGTAGTAAGCAACACCTGATGGGGACCCTCCCACCTCGGAGCACTCCAGTTTTTCCGCTGGAGGACTTTAATCAGAATCCAATCACCGGGGTTCAACCTGCAAGAGACTGGAGATAGATCACTCGGCAGTTGATTGTTTAAAATCACTTCTTTATTTTCAAACAGTTTTGTCATCCATTCTGCCATTGTTGTTTCTGCAATGGATTTATTAATTGGCTCGCTCGTTATGGGAAGAGGGAAGTGTCTGCCATGTACAACTTCAAATGGCGTTAGACCACCTGCTCCTTGAGTTATTCTCATCCATAACTTAACTAAGCTTAGACATTCAGGCCATGGTTTTTTAGTTTCTTCCATACATTTTCTCAATCTTTGTTTAATTGTGCCGTTAGTTCTCTCGACTAATCCTGCACTTTGTGGATGATAAGAACAATGATGTTTTATGCTGAAGCCTAGAGCTTCAGAAACTTTACTTATCACTTCATTTACAAAATGTGTGCCATTGTCTGATCTTATCAGAGACGGAATGCCATATGTTGGAATGAAATGGTTGCACAAACATTTTGCTACTGAAATTGCATCTGCTTTTTTCACTGGGTATATTTCTGGCCACTTGGAAAATACATCTATTATCACAAGTGCATACTTGGAGGATTGAGATTCATTTAGTTCTATAAAATCCATGTGGATAGTATGGAATGGGTGTGGCGGTTTAGGGAACCGGCCTCGCTTTGGTCGTAAATTACCTTGAGCATTGTGTTTTTGGCAAATCATGCATGTTCTAATAAACTCTTTTGCTGAACTTTCAAAATTTTTTGTATAGAACTGTTTATTGAGTATAGAAACCATTCCACCCGTTGACACATGCGTTCTGCCATGTGTCACTAATGCAGCAGTTTTATGCAAATTTTTTTGGAAGGACTGGTTTGCCATTACACATCATGAGATTGTCTTTTAATTCTGCTCCATCTTTCAACCAAGATTTTTGTTCACTCAGCGATGCTGTTTTCTGTGCATCTGCTAGTATTTCTAATGGTATTAAATCTATGGTTTCTGTTGTTAAAACATCAATGTGTTTTTCTGCAGCTGCTTTGGCTGCTTTGTCAGCAAAGTTATTTCCTCTTGTTATTTCTGTGTCATCCTTTTGATGAGCTGCACATTTGCATAGTGCTAATTCTTTTGGCAACGTTATTACTTCTAATAGCTTTTTTAGAAGGTTTGCATGTTGAACTGGGTTGCCTGAGGATGTTGTCATTCCTCTGTTATGCCATATTTTTGCAAAATGATGAACTGCTGAATAGACATATTGGCTGTCTGTGTGTATATTGACACTTTGACCTTTGTACAGTGTACATGCTCTGATGACTGCGGTCAATTCTGCGCTTTGAGCAGAGTTTGAGGAACTGAGAGCTTTCGCCTCTACCACTGTATCAACAGTTGTGACCGCGTAACCCACACAATTTCTACCGTAAATATCTTTTGACGCTGAGCCGTCCACAAAAACATTACTGAAACTGCTCTGGGGGGAACTGTGTATATCATTGCGAGGCTTTGTGTCTTCCTCTAATTTTTTAATGCAACAATGTTGTTCTCCATCCAGAGGGGTCGGCAAAAGTGTGCTTGGGTTTAGCTGGCCACACTTCTCTATTGTGATATGTGATTGTGAAAGTAAAATCCCCACATAAGAAAGTTGTCTGGCATGTGTGAGGAAAGAGAGATTTGCTTGGAGTAAAATAGAGGTCACAGCATGTGGGACTTTAATGATCAACTTATGTCCCAAAACAATGTCTGCACATTTTTTAACTGCCTCTGCTGCTGCTGCGCACGCCTGAACACAGGTAGGTAATCCAGCAGCTACAGAGTCAAGTTTGCATGAGTAGAAAGCTAATGGGCGTTGTTTTTCTCCAAAAGCTTGAGTTAACACTGCTTTCATGTACCCTCCTGCACCATCAACATGGAGAACAAACTGTCTTTCATAATCTGGTAACGCTAAGACGGTACATGTCTGCAATGCTATTTTTAAATCAACAAAAGCTTTTTCTGCTTCTGGGGTCCATTGTATTTTGTCTTTTAATGCTAGGTCTTTACCATAAATGAGGTTCTGTAGTGGCTGGGCCAGCAGTGCATACTCTGGAATCCAGCATCTACAGAAATTGCACAGACCTAGATAACTCATCATTTGTTGTTTAGTAATTGGCTTTGGAGCATTTTGTACAGCTACTTTTCTGCTGTCTAACAGCTGTCTGCCTTGTCCTGTTAGTTTGTGGCCAAGGTATGTCACTTCCTGGCTCCACAACTGCAATTTATGCTGTGATACCTTATGGCCTTGCTCTGCGAGATGTTGCAAAACTGTCAGTGTGTTTGTTTTGCACTCATCCTGTGTATGGCCTGTAATCAATATATCATCTACATACAGCAAGAATTGCCCTGGAGCAGGGAGGGAGCAAGATGACATTGATTTTCTCAAAGCCTCTGCATAAAGAGTGGGGCTATTCTGGAATCCTTGAGGCAACCTTGTATAAGTATACTTTTGATTGTTGAAGGTGAATCCGAATAGCTTCTGTGAGTCAGGGTGTAGAGGCACAGAGAAGAAAGCATTGGACAAGTCTATTACAGAGAACCACTGTTCTTTCGGTGTTACCTGATTTAAAATTGTGTGTGGATTTGCAACCACCGGAGGTATTTGCTCTGTTACCTCGTTTATTGCTCTTAGATCATGAACTAGGCGATATTTTCCTGTATTAGCCTTTTTTACTGGAAAAATTGGTGTATTACACGTGGCTTCATTAGTTTTCACGAGAATACCTGCTTTTTGCATATCTGCTATGACTGGTCCAATTCCTTCTCTCGCCTCTGCACTCAAAGGATATTGTGGTTTCACAGGCCTATATGTGGTTGTAGTTTTCACCACTACTGGATCTGCTTCTTTTATTAGGCCTACATCTGTGGGTCCTTGAGACCATAATGTTTGTGGTAGCTTTTCTAGTTCAGGATGTGTTTCAACTGTTAACACTTGTCATTCGTCTTGCTCTGTTGTGGCTAAATGTGTAGCCGGTGTGGCTGTCACCGGCCAACACAGCGTGAGTCTCATGCACCCTGTTCTACGGCCTTTTTGCCAGCCCTCACACTCTGTTTTGTCATATCTGTCCATTTCTACATTTCTCAGCACTGTGCCTAACTCAGACCAAGGTGTTTGGTCGTTGCATGCAACAGATACATGAGGGTTCAACATTTTATTTATGCGTTGCACTGCATCTGTCTGTAACACTGAGCATACTGCGTTGCCACTCTGTGTTACATACAGGTGTTGTAGGACTAGTTTTTGTGGTCCTAGTCTGTGCACTTGCTGATCATAAATTTTGTCTGGGCCTGGGACATGTTTATACCACAGGGTGTTGTGGTATGCTGCTGGGTCCTGCCTCTGTGAGTGTTCAGGTAAGTACACATTAGCCTTGGCTTCCAGAGGTTCAAGTTTTGGTAAATCTAAGGTCCAGTAATAATTTGGCTCACCTGAACCTTCACAAACAAAAATGTCTTCAGTTTGGCTCTGACTTTCAGAGAGTAGGAGTCTGGCTTGCATGCCACTTTCTTCAGGGATAACTCCTATTTTTAATTTTGTTAAAGCATCTCTTCCTAACAAATTTAGTGGACAAGATGGGTCATAGATGCACTGGTTTTTGCAGCCACGACCACTTTCTCTATGTGACATAAAGAGGGGAACGGTTAGCTGTTGCAATGTCACATGTCCTGAAGCTGATTTCACAATTAAAGTGTCTTTTGAGAAAGTTACATTTGGGACTTCTACTGTTAAGACAGATCTACACGCTCCTGTGTCACAAAGGAATTTTACTGGGACACCATTCACGTGTACTATAACCGTTGGCTTTGCTTCTGATCCTAGCAGTAGTTGTTCAATATTGTAAACTTCCCCTTCACTTGTTTCACTTCCTTCCTCTCGTGCTAGTCATTCATCACGGCGTCTGCGCCTGTCATCATCACTTTCTTGTTCCTGGCTTACACTTCTACAGTCTCGAGCAAAGTGCCCGTATTTACCACAGTTATAACATTGTATATCTCTTTTGTCTCTTCTTTGTCCTACTTTCTGCTTTCCCTTACGTGGCTTAAAACCTGCTGTGTGTTTTTGTTGTCCTGAGAAAGCTATGAAGCCTGTCTCTGGGTCAATCATGAAAACTCCTTCTGTTTTTTCTTTCTGTTTATGCACTTTAACTGCATGCTCAGCATATTGCAGGGCGTCAGGCAGAGTGCCTGTGTTTTGTGTCACCCAGTGTTTGTCTACGTGTGTTTTTATTTTGGGCATTAGGCCATTCAGGAAGGCATTTTTTAATTGTTGTTGAAAAGCAGACTGTGGATTTGGATCGTAATTCAGTCCTGAATTTTGCCCGAAAACAGGACGTAAGCGATCCAGATAGTCTGATGCTGTCTCTCCTTCCTTTTGTTTGCACTCTCCTATTTTTCCATAATCTGGCCTTGGGGCTAAATTGATTTCTATTCTGCCGTACAAGTCATTCATTTGTTGATCTAACTGAGGAGTGTCTGGTCCTAGGACATCACCGTTTTGGTCGTTTCCTGTGTAGGCTCCTCTGACTCTAGGAAAACGTAAACCTAATAAATCTTGAAGAACTTGGAGCATCTCATGACCATTCAAACCCCACCCACGACGAATCAATTCTACCGCATGTCGCCACTGTTGAAAACCTTCATTAAGGGGTGGGACATCTTTTAGCACATTCTCTCTGTCCTTATGGGACCAGGGTCTGAATGCGTATATCAGAGGTTCTCCATCTATTGGTATGATTCCTTGGGCGTCTACAGGCCCACTGGGTTGCCCATACCTAGGATTTGATAAGGCAACCATTGGAAACTGACCTACAGTTCCCTCTTTTTTGTAGTGATTATATTTAGTCATAAGATTAAGCTGATGTTTTGCCTCAGCATAGGGATCTGGAGCAAAAGGGTTGTGAGGAGAGATTACAGGAAGCGGTGACGCAGGAGTTGGTGCAGCTGCTGCTGCTGCTGCTGTGTGTGTGGGCTGAGAGGAGGGTGCATAAGGAGGGGGGTTTTTTTCCTCTCCTGCAGTTCTCTGTTTATCTTTATTTTCTTGTTTTTGGGCACGTTTAGCACTGCGTTTATCATTTTCTGCCTCCCATGCTTTGAAAAGTCGCCATTCTGCTACACGTTTTGCTTTTTTCTTTTGACTTTTTTCCTCAAATAGTTCTTTTTGCAAAGCAGCTTTTAAAGCAGTTATTGACTCTTGATTGCATTTGCCTTGCCAGGCTGGACAATAAATTTTATGTGGATTTCTCCACCTATTTGCACTGACTTTTCCTGCATTTTGACAGTTTCTTTCAAGCTTTTCTTCATCTGCTGTTAATTTTACTTTAGTTTTAGAATTACCCATTTTGAACTAATTACGTCAGAACTGTGACACCTTCTTTGGCATGCAAAAGTGAGAATGGGTTTTCAATAACAGCCTTCTACTCACTCGCTATTCGAGTGAGCGGTTATTGATTTTACGTGATGACGCACAACCCTTTTTCCACTTTAACCAATACGTGAGTGTACACAGGAAAACAGTTTGAGAAGTGGTTCGACCGCTTATTGGGTCGTAAAAACAACTCACTCCTCTATTTCAACACAAACAAAGCGCGTTTTTGTAATTTTTATTGAGATTTTCCATAGGCCTATTTCATGTAACCTTCAACCTGTTCCGTTGCAGCCACTCCTCGAGTGACCGGAACTCGTTCCGTTACAGCTGCTACCCAGAGCAACCGGAACTTTTAATAGCGATTTCTAGATTATCGCTCTTGCCTGTTGTCTCCTTAAGTCCCTCTCTGGACTATGAGATCTGTCGGCGCTCACCAGGCTTACACTATTTTAAAGGAAAATCTCAATATCAACGTATTTTAACGCTTGATGGAATGCAGTGTTTCATATTCACCTTACTGTGGCGCTGCGTTTTTGGATCCGGTGCTCATCGGTTCCTGCAGCCGTGAAGGCCGAACGCTGACCGGAGATCGAATTCACGTTCCCGGATTTTCTTTTGCTGTGCACAGACTCTTTTCCAGCGCAGGCGTCACGACGTCAGGATCCGATGAAGACCGCTGTGGAAAACTAGACGTTAAAAATAACAGTCAGTTCTCCGGCTACGAAGGACCAATTAAATGTCAGGGGTTTAGACATTTGTTCAAAACACAAGTAAGAGAAATGAGACAACTGCAGACCAACTCAGAGAGTAATTAGAAAACGTGCGCACGGGTGAATGTCTCTCTGAGAAGACACCACCCCGAGCACAGGCTCGCTGCTTTATTTATAAGGCAAAAATGGGTTACATAGTACTTCCTCTTTTAACAGATGTTGACGAGAGGTTAAGCATTAAATCAACTTATCTGATCTTTCACACACTGGGATTAAAAATACAGAAGTATATCATGCTTTATCTGACATCACAGACATTATAGGAAAGAATGCATCATTATATCATGCTGTCAAAACATCTCAAACACTTAAGTAAGGAATGTATCAGTTTTCCTTTAACAATAAACTTGGTTAGCTGATTCTTCAACAATAGGCTTGGTTATGTGAAAATATATGAACACACTAAATATAAGGCACACTTGGTTAGAATATAAGGCCTACTTGATTATATTGTATTATAGAGATTTGGTTATAGTGTATAATGTAGAAAATCTCTTAACATATACCAACAAGACAGCGTCCATCACTGTGACAACAGCGTTTGTTTTCATTCAAAGGCTTCATGGTTTTTCCTTTAATACCTGGGGGGCCGGTCTCCAGTCAAAATGCCCGGGACCATTTTTTGTCCCAGTCCAGCCCTGGTGTCAGATCTGCATGCAGTGTCAATGAGACGATCAACAACAGATCAGACAAAACACTCAGGCGGACACTCCTCTGTAGAAGGAAACATGGAAAGTGTGAGGTAATCAGTGCACAACATCACTTTGTATTTCAGGCTGTTTTTATATAGAACTTCAGCACCAATGTAAAAGTTCTGGTTTTAGGAAGATGAAGAACATTTTCAGGAAGGATGCCGTCTGCAAGCAGAGCTGCTTGAACCTCAGCGCTGAGGTCCAGACTACTTCCTGTGAAGCCACGTGATGTAAATCTGCTGCTGTAACTTCACAGTTTACTGAAGCTAAATGCAACGTTACCATATAATCTGTTTTCAACAAAGGTTTCACTCCGTCCGGTGTTGATGGAATGATTCAGGCCGTACTCGTCAGGCTTCCCATCGACCACACGCATTTCAGTCACTGACAACAAGGGAAACAGCAGAAGAAAAGATGTGAAAAATACTGGATGATGATGATGGAGGATTAACCGCGGTGGCTAAACTGTTTCCTGTCTTTGTGGGCGTACTCACAGGGAAGTTTCCAGGCACGTCAGTCTTGGTGGCTAAAGTCTCCATTTTCCAACATGTATCGCTACAGGTGCAAAGACACAACATTAATCATCAGTGTAAATATTTTAATGCTGTCCAAACGGTGTTTGCTTTGTCTGTCCTCTCGCGCTCACAGAGGAAACGAGGACGCCACCTTCAACCCATCTTCAGTTGGCTCAACCATGGCCGGACTTCCTGTTGGCTTTGTGACAGCAAACCACTTGAAATGAGAGCAAACTGCAGTCAAGCACCACTTACAGCAACCTGTGGACACGCAAATGGAAAGCACTGAGAATCATACAGAAGCATAAGAGCTGTTTATTGTAACACGTGTGTGTGTGTGTGTGTGTGTGTGTGTGTGTGTGTGTGTGTGTGTGTGTGTGTGTGTGTGCACATTAATAACACACTGATGTATGTTAGTTTGATTTATGCTATATCTGAGAAAACAACTGCAGAATTTTACATCAAAGTTTCCAAAGCTGATGTTTTGTTGTTCACTCTGTTTTATATTCATATAGTTTGTTGTTTTTAAATCAGTGGACAAAATAAATATTATCACACAAAATCCAGGGTGAAACATAACCAAATAACCTAAATGGTGAAGTCATTATAGAAGTACATGTTGCAAAGGTCAGCCTCCTGTATAGACTGCTAAACTGTCTGGGGGGGCCCTGCCTGTCCTCGTTGGATAAGCTCCACCCCTTTTCCATAAGACGGAGACATTTGTATGAAAATAGATGGGCAGTAAAATAAAAAATAAAAAATATTATGGATGACTCTGTAAATCAAAGTCGGCCTGAGGCAGAAGCAGAAACCATGAGGAGCACAGCACCACTCCCACAAGGGCACGAAGTGAAGCCATAGCTGCTGAAGAGTGAAGACGTGATGATGGAGGAGATCACAGATGAAGATCTGCTGCCTGCTGACTCTTTATATAGAAGAGTGAGACTATCTCCCCACCAACAGCTGCACTTATACAAACTCCAGGTGCTGGGATGGCTTTGAACATGTGACATTTTCTGCAAACACATGGACAGTTTCATAAGCACAAAGATTATTCCTGCAGCGGCAGAATCGTATCCACTGTGTGAGAGGTGAACGTCAGACAGTTCTTAGAAAATGTAGTTTCTCTTTAAGCTTTTAACGTCTCTTTTACCCCCATTTGTCTAAAACTACTTGACAGCCCTTCATGTCAGAGGTTTATTACCTGTGCAGGATGGAGCACATGGTCTCAGTCAGGCTGGACACGATCACTCCTACAGGAAGTAAATGTGATTTTATTTCACCTGTGAAATGATGAAAAACAGCAGAATAGCTCACGCTAACAAACGGGTGTTGAAATGTTTCATTTTCTGCTGTTTCACAGGTCAAAAAGGGCGTCGAAGCAAACTGAAGCTGAGCTGCTGCTGCTGTTGTAGTGCAGCATCTGCTGTGTGCTTCATCAGAGAACCTTCTGTACACAGCAGACAGAGGCTGCTGCCACTGAAGTCCATCTGCTAGAGAGCTTTAAACACTGGTTATTGAAGTGGCTTTGATGACACTGATACACAGTCTTTGCTGCTGTCACAGGACAGGGATCCACCAGGGAGTAGTTGTCAGGATAAAGAGCCTTCGCTTCTCTAAATATAAACTGGATACTTGTAGGAAACTTTGGGAAGCAGCATTTTTCCTCATATCGTCTAAACTGAAGTTAGCTCAGGTGCTTCTTCCATACTTGCTCTGCAGAAAGCCAAAGAGTTTGGAGCTCTGCAAACATTTGCAGCACAGCTGGATGTTTGTAACTTTGGTCACCTCTGTATCATCCCTCAGATTCTTTCTGCACAGCTTTGAAACCATGACAGCACGAGTGATGCTGAGGAGACGTCCAGTTTAAACAGACCTTTATTCCTGGAACACAAACACATGAAGTGATGCTGCTAAAGAAGAACATTTAATCGCACTAATGAATCAAGCATCTGTATGTCTGTCAGTCTGTCAACAGTTCCTCTGATCGACTTCAGACTTGGTGGGTATTTTGTTTTTGCAGCGGTCAAAGTCGATCAGCGTGTTGCTTTGTCTGCTGTAAATCTGCCTGTACAAAGGGAAACATGCATGTTTTACATGCAAACTCACAACATGGCTGCATTTTTGTGATTATGTGTATTTTATATTGATTTATTCTATTATGTTTTGTATATGAATCTTTACAAGTGTGTCGATACAAAGGCTTGATTAAAACAAAGGTCTCAGCTGTGCTGTTAGGGATGCTCTCATATTTGTTTCAAATGTAATAAATCAAAGGATTTCAGGCTTTTCATCCTTTTTATTTGTTTGGTTCTAACAGCAGCTGGATAAAAACATGCAGGTGATGAATATAATTGTGTGATATTATGAGCATTGTGAATAAAGAAAGAGCAGAGATAGTAAAAAGGAAACAGGTGATGGACGTGAGATTTTCAGAACAAAAGCTCCTCAGTGAGACGATCACCTGGACACAAGGTCAGGCAGCTGGGACTCATCTAGAGAGCAAAATGGAAAAGTGATCTGTGCAGAACATCACTGTTGATTGCAGTTATTTACATCAGACTTCTTCTCTGAGATAAGAGCAGCATTTGTGGGAAAGATGACAGTATTTCCAGGCTGGATGCTGTTTGCAGGGAGAACTGAATGAAAGTCTCCTGCACCTCAGCGCTGAGGTCCACACCTGTGAACACAGATGAGGTCAATCTGCTGCAGCACGTAGAGCTTTACTGATCAGCAGGTTCAAAGGATTCAGCAGAGCGTAGAGTCAGAGCTAAACCTGGGAGTCACTCACGCAGTCCGGCTGGCGCATCTCCATCTGAACACCTCCGGTGTCGCGGCGCGGGCGTCTCAGATGGCCAACAGCCCCCGGTGGCACCTCCTCTCTCCACGCTGGTCCTCGGGGATTCCATCATCAGGAACGTGCGGATGAGGGGGGCGCTCACGCTGTCGTTCCCGGGAGCCACTGTTGTTGACATAGTGGACAGAATTCCCAACATTCTGGCATCCCACCCACAGGTTAACCGGCTCATCATCCACATCGGCACCAATGACATCCCCAAACAGCAATCTGAGCTGCTGAAGTTGGACTTCCTCCAACTCTTCAGCCTCCTTGGTCAGTTGCAGGTGAGTGCTTTTATCTCTGGGCCCACCCCCACCTGTGGCAGAGGGATAGGCCGTTTCAGCCGGCTGCTCAGCCTTAACACCTGGCTTTCCTCCGCCTGTGTCTCCCACGGCTTGGGTTTTATTAACAACTTTGATGCCTTCTGGGAGAGGAGGCATCTTTTTGGGGCAGACGGGCTCCACCTCAACGCCTGGGGACGCCGTTTGCTGTCCGCCAATTTGGCATTTGGCGTACAGCACTGCCGCACACCGCCCTGTCACTACCCCAAACTGACATTACCTGCTGATCCGTCTGCTACTGACTGATGTCCCCTTGGTCCCAGCTCCTATATTTGTTCCACTTTTAACAGTAATACACAAAACTCTGGACTCGGACCTTTCTCTCCCACAGTCAACACAATACCCGTCATAATCACAAACAGAGCAACAGAATTATCATAAATCCAGTAACTCCAAAAACATTAATAACCTCCGGCCTCTTCAAAAATATCAACATCCATTCAACTCTATTGTCAAAAATCCACCAGTCTCAATCAGTATGGCACTTTTAAATGTCCGCTCTCTGTGGAACAAGTCTTTTATTATTAATGATTTAATCTTAGATAATGAACTTGACTGTTTATTTTTAACTGAAACATGGCTGGGTTCGGATGCACCAGTTGTTCTCACTGAGGCCTCCCCACCAAATTTTAATTTCTCTTTTTCTATTAGAAGTGGTGAGAGAGGTGGTGGGACTGCATCTTTAACCAACAACACACACACCACCAAACAAATTTTATTTGATCATTTTACCACTTTTGAATTCCGTGCTATTGTTTTCAGCAGCCCTCCAGTTTTATCTGTCACAGTTTATAGACCACCTAAAGACAACGCTGCTTTTATCAAGGAATTCTCTGAATTTTTAACAAACATACACTCAAAATATAACATGATAATTTTAACCGGTGATTTTAACCTGCACATAGATAATCCTTCTGACCCTGCAGCAAAAGAATTCTTAAACATTCTTCACTGTTTGGATTTTACCAGCACGTCACGCAGTCGACTCACAACAGAGGACACACTCTGGACCTGGTCATCACCCATGGGCTGTCCACCAGCGTGTCCTCTGTTGTTGACTTGGCTGTCTCTGACCACTACTGTGTGTTTTTTAACATCACCGGTTTTATTCAGCGGAAGACCTCAGTGCGAACTGTGAGGAGGCGCTATCTAACCTCTGAAGTGGCTGCAAATTTCACCAGGGTTTTAGACGAATGCCCCCCTGTGATTTTACCTGCATCCTGCGATTTGATTTTTAGTTATTTTAACAGCAAACTGAAGAAAAGCCTTGACTCCGTTGCTCCACTCACCACCAAAAAGATTAACGTAAAACATGCATCACCCTGGAGAAACGAAGAAGTCAAAAAACTCAAAAGAAATTGCAGGGCAGCAGAAAGGAGGTGGAGGAAAAATAAAAACACTATCAACCATCAAATATTTTGCGAGCAACTTAAAATGTACAATAATACATTAAGGAAGTCAAGAAATTCATACTTTGCCAAAATAATCAGTAATAACAAAAATAATCCCAAGGTCCTCTTTTCCACCATAGATCATTTATTTAACCCTGATTTTAACAGCTCCCAAAGAACAGACTCGCTCTGTGAGCAGTTTGCAGACCACTTCAGGGGAAAAATCAGCGCCATCAGATCTGATATTTTATCTAATCGTGATATGATTTTAAACACATCTGAGGGCTCGATTGTACCTGAGGAGACACTGGACAGCTTTGTCCTGGTTAATGCTGAGAACCTGCAGAAAGTTTTCTCCACAGTGAGACCCACCACATGTCTTTTAGATCCAATCCCTTCTTCACTCTTTAAAACACTTTATGGATTTTTTGAGGCTGAGCTTTTATACATGATGAATTGCTCTCTTCAGTTGGGTGTCTTCCCTGCTGCCTTTAAAACGGCGGTGGTGAGGCCCCTTCTGAAGAAGAGCAATTTGGATTGTAATGATTTTAATAACTACAGACCTGTATCCAACTCACCATTTTTAAGTAAAATCTTAGAAAAACTTGTTTTTACTCAGATTACTGATTTTCTCAATGATAGACAGATCCTGGAGATATTCCAGTCTGGTTTTAGGGTGAACCACAGCACAGAGACGGCTCTCCTAAAGGTTTAAAGGTAATAACCTAAAGGTAATAACTATTGCATTTATTAAACTGATTTGCATTAGACTGCTGATTTATTGTGAATGAATGATATTGTTTTATGATGCATTATACTGCTGAGTTATAAGAAATACTGTTCGCAGAAAGTCATCGCCTTATTTGTCTGATTAGAAGAGAACAGCCTAACTAAGCCTAACAGGGGACAGGTACTTCTGCCCAACCTGGCAGCCACAAAGTGAACTCATTTAGGTAAAGATAACCACATGCACCTAACCAGCCTGCACCAGCCTGACATTTCTTCCTCCTAAGTAAAAACCAATGGATGGATTGAACTTAGAGTCTCAGCTCAGTTTTCTATTTTGACCACCTACACCCCAAGATACTCTTTTAAAAAGTGTTGTTTTCAGATCCCTTTGAAGTTCATAAAGGGCCTGTTCATTTTCATTCAGATGTTTTATTACATAAATTTTACTGTTTTCTTTTGATTTATGCTCCCACTACACTGCACCTCTACAAACAACAATGCCACGGACTGTCAGCTGCTTTTACATGCTGTGAACATGAGTAGGTTTGATCAGAGTTTCAATTATCAAAGAAAAGACAAACTGAGCAAAAAGAAGGAAAAAAAGACCAACTTCTTCCCAACTGACAAGAAAAATACTCGTCATGTTTTCATAATAAAGGATCAGGCTCCCCATTTATGACAGCTTGGACCAATAATGTATGTTACACTGATGCTACTGTAGAGACAGGGTCAACATCTCTATTTAAATATAATTAATATGCAAAACACAATAAAAGTTATACATGAATTATTCATTATTTTTACTATTGATAAAATTCATGTATACTAATCAAAGTTATACATGAGTAACGACATTATTAATAATGATTAATAATAATAATTCTAATGCCAACATGATGACTGTTCATAGCTCCTGCTTTGAAATACTGAACTTAAACATTGACCTGATGAAAGATCACAATTCACAGTGGCCCACTGTCAGAATCATTCTGAATATAAACTCATCGAGTTAATCTGAACCTTTCTCAAATGTGCTGTGAATAAATGCTGCTGCAAGCCACTGTGGGAAAGCTGTGTTATTATCATGGAAACATCTGTGACACATTCACAGAGGACGAGGACACAAAGGGACGACACGCAGAGGCTGTGTTAAAGTCAAAAATCCAAATCTTTAGTCCTAAACAGGCAGTGGTTACAAACAGGAAGACGAGCAGTCCATTAAACAGTCTATAGGGTCAAACATACAGAGAATTCAAACAGCTATTAAAAACAAATAACTGGACACTGAAAAACTTCAGTGATGTGTGAGGCACCAAAGGGAAGCAGCTGAGTATATTCAATGAATTCTCTTCAAATACAAAGACAGAAACTCCTACAGGCAGCACGCAAACTGAGCAGGATACACAAAGATCAGAGATTACAAAAGAAATCAGAAAAGGATTTCAAACTTACTGAGAGCAAGGCCTCTGTTACAAATCTGTCTAATAGAAAAACATGCTGTACAGATACAATACGCTCAGTGTTCATGGTCATTTAAAAACTGGCTCTACCTGAACCACTTCAATATTTTATGAAGTCACTGAGTCGACCATTTCTACAGTTTGTTTCCTTCATTGCAGTTAGAGTGCGGCTGGTAAGGATGAAAACACACACAGAGCGTAAATTGTCTTTGTTAGTAACAAACGTCAGCAAAGAAAAGACAAAACACACAAACACTCTCATGATATTCATGAATCATTAGAAAGCATCCAAACATTCTGCTCGTGGACTTTTACAGTCTTATTTGCACTCGCTCATCTTCATAATCATCCTGATCAATACATGACAGGGGAGGCTTTGAGGTAGGCGGGGCTCTCTGCTGATGTCAGCATGAAAGGCAGGACCAGCGTCTGCCACATGTTGGTGAAACATCACAGTACACTGGCGTGGTTTCCTTTCCAGATGTTGGACGTTTGACACTTCAACGTTGAGGCCAACAAGAAGACACAGTTTTGGGTCGGGTTGCTGCAGGGTTTCTAACTGAGCAAAAGCAGAAGCACACAGACCAACAGGGATCAGATGCTGAGTGTTAGAGGAACATCTGTGCTGATCACTGAATGCTGCTGTGGTCTCTTGTTGAAGTTGGCTGGTGGGACAGTCTAATAGTGATATCCTGCCCATCGGAGGAACACTTTTAAAAACACATGCAATACTTTGTTTGTATTACAGTCACAGTTTATGTTATTTTTGTCCTTTAAAAGTGTTGCTGTACTATAAAGTCCTATAATTTGAGGCTAAAATGGCTCAGAGAGTCTCTCTCTCAGAGGATCTCCTTTGAAAGTGGAGACGGCTTTATCCGCTGATCCACGTCACTTTACCTGGATGTTTTCTTTGAAGCTGGATGAAGACTCCTCTCCCTCACTCCTGCTGCAGCTGTGTGGTCCAGTTGGCCTCTGAGGTCACAGTCAACATCTGTAGCAGAAGAGGGGAAATAAAAGTCCAGGTTACCAAAACTGGGAGCTTTTCCAAAATAGAGCGTAACTGGACTTTTTCAGCCTTACAGGCAGATAGTCGTCTGAAGCTGCAGCTTTTTCTTTTTAGCTTTTTCCAATCTCTGCTCTCGGCTTTCTTTGAGAACATGTCTGCTTTCTTGGCATGGGTCTGTCTGCTGTTGGTGAAGAGACTAAATCCACATACTCGCTACTAAGATCTCCTCAAGTAGTCTCAACCAGATTACAGTTTAAGAGTAAATGTCTCCTGAGAGTTTCACCTTGGGGAGATGCTGTCTTGCTAACATGCAATCATGAGCATTAATCTATGAGGTGAAAAAGTCATTTTAAAAGCTCCAGCCACAAGTTTTATTTCATCTGTGTTTTGGTCAGAGTCCCATCAGACCTCCAGAATGGTGTCAGAGTGTTTTCTATCCACGTGATGAGCACAGGCCTCAGGTCCAGACCTCCACGGGCACCATAGCCTCTTTGGAGCTAATAGGTGCAAGAAGGTTTTGTTGGGATAGGAACTGAAGAGGAAACTGACGAGGAAGGCAAGGATCTTCTTCAGCTCCTCCGAGCCAGGACCTCTTTGTGTAGGCCAGCATTGGCCAGGTAGCCCTCCAGCATCGCTGGATGGCCGACAGTGGAAAACCTAGAGGAGTAGGAGAGAAACAGCAGCTTGGAGCATGTCTTTATACTGTTTAGTTTTTAGAGCCACAGACTTTCTTTTAATGTCATTGTTCAGGATCTATGACTGATTATGTATTTATTGTATTCCTCCATGACTGTGTGACAGCAAGTGGAAAAAAACCAGCTTCACCTTTGTTGATATGCTTGTAATTTTAATATTGATTAAATGGCCCATGAAATAATAGAAAGCTCATATATGAAAATGTATTTTAAGAAGTAAAATGTTAATCTGAGTACAAAGGAGTACACTCACCTTCTGGTAGATGGAGGTGTAGCGAGCGCTGGTGAACATCCAGGCCTCCTCGTAGAACTGATCACTGATTGGATCCAAAACATCGATGGAGGATCTGTGTAAGCGCTGAGGATCGTCCTGATGGACAGAACAGAAGGAGAGTGAGACAAGTGAAGATATACTAAATAACACTGTGACATGAACTGAGCCACACACAGTTTGATTCACAGGTGATTGACACATTATTTGACCACGAGCAATCTTTTCTGGTTTGACGCCGTCTTTGTAGCCAGAAACCAGCTCTCTCCTCGGCTTCCTCCACTACACGCTTCCCCCACGCCAGTCTCCTCCGTCACTATAAAGGGGAGAGTCATGAGCTCCATCACCCTCACCTGTGCCGTCCAACGTCCCGCCACCAGCCTCCACTGCAGCAGGCCAGAGACCACACCCCTGCCACAATAAGTAAAAGTATATCCTTGCTGTACCCTTGATGCTAAATGTGCTAAATTAACCGCTGCCTTTGCCCCTTTGGGATTATTCTTATGTCACTGGGATGTTGACCTTTGACCTTCACATTAGAGAGATGGGCAGACATAATTAGTGTATGAATTTTAAAGTAACAGGTAATAAAGAGAGTGTAGCAAATGTAGTCAGGTTTCTTACTCTGTATCACACATGAGTGCCCGAGGGAGGCGGGGCTGACTGGGGAGACACAGGAAACAGAGAGACAGGGCTGACTCGACATGAAACGATGAAACGTGGGACACGGGAACAGAAACTAAACACAGGCTGAAATGAACACTGAGGGAGGGAGAACTAAGATTACTGAGAGCCTGATAAATAAGAAGAACAAAAACCAAGAAAAACAAGAGTCAAAGAAAACCAAAAACACAAAGCATTGGGCCAGGACCCACTGCTGTGACATTTATATGTGATAAAAACATTAAAAACTGCTCAGATGTTGAAATCTTTCTACGTATACTTTAGGTTCAGCTCTCCAGCCTGGCATTTGGTTAAGCATGATTCAAACATTTGATTTTGTTTAACTGGTTTTAATTATAGTTACTTTTTGTGAACATTTGTTGCAGCATTTAAAAATACATCATTTATTTTCAAACTTTTATTTGATTTAGAGCATCATATTTGACCAACGTAAATGTTTTAATTTCATATAAAATAACTGAAACAGTGAACTAAATATCTGAAATCTTTCCTTCCTTAAAAGTTATAATCCTACTTAAGTTATAGTGCAAACGCTTAAGCAACAAATATACTTGATGCTAATTAATTCATATTTCCCTTTGATGTTGCAACTATGCGGTCACTTCTGTCTTTAAACAAAATAATATTTTCCAGTTACAGAAATCATAAAGTCCAAACTAAAGTGCTACTGTTGCTATATGCATTTTATATAAATCATGGATGGTGGTCCTGACATGAAGGAAGAGAAAGTTACAGGTTGCATCCTTTGACTTTGTCTCCGTGCCTTTGGGCGATTTTCAGAAGGACAGATGTTTCTGTTCAATTCTTAAATCAATGTTTTCAAACACAAACACTATTTTAAAGCTTCTAGAGAGTAAAATATTAATGATAATTATAATAACAATAATAAAAACAAAAGCTCTCAGATCCATCAAACCAAGCAGCAGAAAGAACAATAACTGAAGAGAAAACTTTAACCTTGTAGACTTCATTATGTTCCAGCTGCTCTACAGACGCTGTGACCTCGAACTTAAGCAGGTCGTAACGTATGTGCAGCTCAATAACTTCATAATCAGACCCTGTGGTATTTAGGCAGCAGAACAACTAAGAATAACAACTACAAATAATGTTTTTAGGTTTCTGTTGTACTGCAAGGTTCTGTACAGGAGAACCAAACCAAGAGCAAATATTACGTCTCATTTACACCTGAGCACGAAGAGCCATCAACATTTAGCAAATTGAATCATCTTTGTTTAGATGCAAGAAGAATCATATAGAAATGAAAAAGTAGAAATAGAAATCCAGAGCAAAGATATCCTCTAATTCAGCGTAGCACATGTGCAGCTGCTGCGATTCACGTAAGCATTCGGCTCGTCGCTGTTGCAGATTTTTCTCTCGCTGTTCTGGCTCACAGCGCTGCAAACACAAAAATAAATATCCCCAAAGGTGTGAAAGGGAGCTAATTAGTAAGAGTATTGTTACTCTCCGCAGGAGTAGTCCAGCAGTAGAAATCAGTCCAATAACAAGGTGTGTAACATCTAGCAGGGTGACAGAAAAACCCAGGGTAACTTCTAAGGACCTCAACGTCTCTCTCACATTGTGTTTTTTAAACATGCTTCCATTTGTCACTTCAGTCTTTACTCTGAAATACAGGAAGAGAAATCATGGCTGAAACAATTTCTCATGAAACCAGGGGTGTGGTCCAACAGTCAGTTTGGTGAGGAAGGTTCCTAACTGAGAGAAGTGACCCAGAAGTATCTGTGTAGCAGCCACAATGAATCCAGATCATGAGCTTTATTAACTGATCAAAGTCTCTTCTTTCATCTTCTGTATCATTCAGTTTGCATTGGTAATGCCCATTATTGTAATGCTTTTTTAAGACCAGCAAAACTTTATTTCACTTTGGGTTAGCTGGGATAAGTGATGGATGGAGGGAATTTTACTTCAGCCACAGAAATCCTAAACAGGAAGGAGGAGCAGAGTTACAGTGGATCACTATCCAGCAGGGAAACAAGGTTTATTTCAATTTCTTGGCCATGAGTGAGATTTACTGAGTGGGCAAATTAGGGAGACGACACCATCAGATCCCGAGCCCTCCATGTGTTAATCAAGAGACGGCTGCTGTGCTACAACCATAAATAATGAATAAATTAGGAGCTAAAGCTGAAAGGACAGTTTATTTGTACCATCTTCACGTGAACACATTCAAGAACATCACAGATGAAGAAACATTAAAAACTTCCACACTACATAAAGCAAGAAAAATAGTTTTTCTTTCAGGTGGTTTCAGAAAAACAGAAACATCAAACATCTCCAAGACTCTCTTTGAAAGAACTAAAAACCTTTGTTCTCATGGTCCAATCATGAGTGAACTCCCCGATGAAGCCTTGTGTGCTAAAACATGTCAGAGTTTTAAAGGTTAAACATGAGTTTCCAAAACGTTTTGCTGGAGAACAATGAACTATTTGACTGAGTTTCAATCATTTACAGACGAGCAAAACCAGGACAGAGAAAAAAGGACAAAACTGACTCAGTAAAACAACAGAAAAGAAGATCCCATGTAGATCTGTATTATGTAGAAGTTCAGCCCAGCAACCAGTTCAGTTCAACACAAGTTTAAATGATTCTATCTGAACTCTGTGGAGCCTGATCTCAAGCTTTTTGAGTCCGACACAGAAACCAGAGGATCTTTCTGTGTCTTCAGATTCACTGTTATCCAGTGATGAGAGTGATTTCAGCCCTGAGTGATCGCGCTGATGTTTGCACAGAGCAGACAATGAGGTGAATGTTTGGGCACATTGGTAACAGTGAAACAGTTTATTAGTAACGTGGGATCGTTTGTGTTCAGAGTATGAACTGAGATTCCTGAAGCTCTTGTCACACTGGTCACAGCTGTAGTTTCCTTCCATGTGTGCACGTTCATGAATGTTACGACTACCTGACCGTGAGAAGCTTCTCTCACAGTGTCTGCACTTGTGTGGTTTCTCTCCTGTGTGGACTCGTTTGTGTGATTTAAGCTTCCATGCAGTGGTGAAGGATGACCCACACTGATCACAGAGGTGCTTTTTAACCCCACTGTGAATCAGTTCATGTTGTTTTAAGTGATGTGATGTGGTGAAGCTTCTCCCACATTCTTTGCAGTATTTCAGTTTGTCTCCAGTGTGTCTACGTTGATGTGTTTTAAGGGCAGCTTGCCGACTGAAAGTTTTTCCACAGAGGTCACAATGAAAGTCTTTCCCACCACCACAGTGATGACAGGGTTGAGAACTGGATCCATCTGTGTCGCTCTGCTTCTAAACAAAGACACAAAGACAGTGTAAGTCAGTCCTTGTATCCTGAACGTCGCCTGAAATAAAGAGCATCTCTGCAGACGTCCAACTACATTTGACTGTTTCAGTTAACACACTCAGTTTACTGGGCTGCAATAACTACAATACTACCACCATAATACTACAGTGATACTAAAATCATAACTGAAAGGAAAATCTGAATAATCACTCAGAGCTGCTTTTCCATGCAGTAGAATTGCTAACATGCTAACACAGTTTAATGAGCAGAGTTGTTCCAAACAGTCAGGCTAAAATGACAAGATAACAATATAAATACATACCTCACAGTAGCTGCACTTGTAGAGTCTCTTTCTGGTGTGGATCTGTTGGTGTCGTCTCAGGTGATGTGGAGATTTAAAAGTCTTCTCACACAGGTCACATCGATAAGGTCTCTCCTCAGTGTGGGTAAACATGTGTTGTTGTAACTGTGCGTCTGTTGTAAACTGTTTGCCACACTGTTCACAGCAGTACACATCATGTCTGGTGTGAATGCGTAGGTGTGTATTTCGGCTCCCTCTCTGGCCGAAAGTTTTTCCACACTCGTCACAGCTGTATGCCTTAATTCCAGAGTGGGTAACTAGATGCCTCTGTAAGTGGCTACTGTGAGTAAAAGCTCTGCCACACTGATCACAGCTGTACGCTTTAACTCCACTGTGGATGAGTTGGTGTTGTTTTAGGGAACGCATCCAGGAAAAAGACTTTCCACACAAGTCACAGCTGAACGGTCTCTCTCCAGTGTGGATGACCTGATGCTGTTTTAGTGAAGCCTTCACAGTAAACTCCATCCCACACTCGTCACAGCTGTATGGCTTAATTCCAGAGTGGGTAACTAGATGCCTCTGTAAGTGGCTACTTTGAGTAAAAGCTCTGCCACACTGATCACAGCTGTATGGCTTAATTCCAGAGTGGGTAACTAGATGCCTCTGTAAGTGGCTACTTTGAGTAAAAGCTCTGCCACACTGATCACAGCTGTATGCCTTAATTCCAGAGTGGGTAACTAGATGCCTCTGTAAGTGGCTACTTTGAGTAAAAGCTCTGCCACACTGATCACAGCTGTATGGCTTAATTCCAGAGTGGGTAACTAGATGCCTCTGTAAGTGGCTACTTTGAGTAAAAGCTCTGCCACACTGATCACAGCTGTATGCCTTAATTCCAGAGTGGGTAACTAGATGCCTCTGTAAGTGGCTACTTTGAGTAAAAGCTCTGCCACACTGATCACAGCTGTACGCTTTAACTCCACTGTGGATGAGTTGGTGTTGTTTTAGGGAAACCTTGAAGGAAAAAGACTTTCCACACAAGTCACAGCTGAACGGTCTCTCTCCAGTGTGGATGACCTGATGCTGTTTTAGTTTAGCCCTCAGAGTAAAACCCTTCCCACACTCGTCACAGGTGTGTTTTTTCTCTCCCTTTCTTCTGTGAGGTTTGTCGGCCTCCTGAGAGCGCTGACTTCTGGCTCCATGTTGGTCCTGCAGTGACAGAGATACAAACAGAGGCAGTGAGTGAAATGCAGTCGTGGAACAAACTCAACCTTCAAACTCCATTAACACTAGTTTTAAACCTGAAGGTGGAGCGTGGCACCAAACACCTTAAAGGTCTCTTATCCCCACCTGCTGGTAGTTCTAACACATTACATCCAACCTGCTGTTAAAGATAATTCATGACTGTTCAAACACTAAAATCATGCACACACACACACACACACACACACACACACACACACACACACACACACACACACACACACACACACACACACATTATTTTATAATTTAGATTATTTTGTTGTTTCCTATTACATATTTCTATAATTTGTATAGATTTATACAGAATTATTCAGTGATAATAAATCCTATGTTTGTTTATTCTAAAGGAACCCCGTTAGCTTCCACAACAGATGTTGCTCGTCTTCCGTCAAATACTCACATAAAATATTACACAATAAAGTGGATTCAAGATATCCACATAATTTCACTCTTACATCCACAGTGAGGTTTCACAATTGTTCAAATATAAGCAATCAATAATAATAATAATAATATCAATAACATTGAGGCACATTACACAAATTTCAAAAACAAATCATGTCTTACAATATTTACAACAACTAAAAGCTCTGTAAATCGGCTTTTAAGTCTTCATTGAAGTTTTGAATAATGCTCTAATTTTTTAAGGCAACTTATTCCACTTAAAAGTTGCTCTAAATGTAACAGTTTTACAAAACGTTACTTTTAACTCGAGCATTTACTAAATTGCAGTTTGTTGAAAACTGTGTAATATGATGATGTATTTCATCTGGATACTGCAGCTGAGCAGAATAAATGTGGTGTGTTTAACAGAATTGCTTTCTTTAGAACTACAAGTAAGCCATAGAATATTTTAGCCTGTACAGGAAGCCAAGAAAGGTTATTATGCATTTGATCAATATTAGTATAGTATGAACATCTTCACACTAATCTGGACGCCTTATTCTGGACTAACTGAAGTCTGTTAAGATCTGTCTCATTAGCTGCTGACCAAATGATTGAACAATACTCCAGATGAGACATTACTAGTGCATTAATGACATCTTTCATAATGAAGAAGTGATACACAAAGAGCATTTCATAGCCATAGCTATGCCTTGTCGGCAGAGTTATGTGACATTAGTGATGTTTGTACTTTCAGCGTTAACTTGGTTTTAAAGCCTTTAAAATATACGCCGTTCAATAGTCGACCTTAATCTGACAGAGAATGTGATGATTTTGTGGATAATTAAAGTCAGTCATATATCCACAAACACAACAAGCTGAAAGTCAGTGATGCTGCTCGGTTTGCAGTCCTGAACATCACGGCACAAGCAGGATTCACTGCACTGTTAATGTTAGCTGTGTTATATTGCTGCCTCTGTTCGGTGGTGTCGAGCCAAACGCACTTTAACGTGTGTTTGAACGAGCTGACGGTTCACTCGTTAAGCTGAAAGAAAGATGCTTTAATCACAGCAGTCACACATGTGTCCACTGCACCATCTGGAACTCTTCTTGTTTACACTCGTAATAACACAAACACTAAATCCTGCTTCTCTGGTGCTGTTGTGTAGCAGTGTGTACACCTGAGACTGTCACCTGTCTGTCTGTCCTGCACTCTCTCTCTGTTTCTTTCTCTCTGATTGTGGAATAAAAGTATGAACATGTGTTTATAAGTTACACTTGTGTTTGAATCCTGCAGCTTATCACACATTTGATTTCCATGTGTGACGACTGCAAGTGTCCAGAGTGAGGACAGACTGAGGGAGCCACTGCTGCACATCATCTGTGAGGCTTTGCAGCCCTGATGATCCACCAGGACAAACTCAGCAGTGTGTGAGGAAGAGGAGGAGGAAGAGCCAGCAGCAGCTGACAGATGGAGAGAATAGACAGACTGTTCCCTGTTTGTGAAGGACTGCTAGGAAAGTTTAACATAACTGTCTGTGCTGAATCAGTCTTATTAGGTAATGTTCACATAATGTGATCCTCCCAGTGTTTTCAGTGTGGGAGAAAGTACTCAGGGCCTTCAAGTTACACACTATGAAAGGCAGCAACAAGTTTAATGTTCAGAAACCTAAAGTCTGTATCAGCAGCAGAATGGAGCTAAAAATAAATGTTGGTTTCAGTTCTATGAAGCTTTGAGTATTTTGGATCAGTATCTGCTGTGTTTGTTGCATCATATTGCTGTAACTGTTTATATGCTTTATATATTCTGAGCTAAGTTGATCTATAGTGTGTGGAGCAGGGAAATTATTTTACTGCTATTGTTAAATAATCATCATTATTACCATTGCATTAATAATATAATCTGCAGTATGATCATTGCTTTGACAATGTAACAGATAGCTTTAAGATGGCCTTAAGATGTTTATGATGATGTTAATTTTGTATTTCAGATGCCGTTATAACTATTGTGTACACAATGCATACCTGTGCTTATTTGAGTTGATGTTCAGGTTCTTTAAAGGTCTTAAGCTTCACTGACGTGACTGTTCAGGTGATACATGCTGAGGGAAAACTAGAACATAGAAGGAATTGCAATACATGCTTACAAAACACTTATATATCAGGTCATTTCATATTAAGGTTTTAAGTAGAGGTTCTTGGTTAAAACATTTATTTAGTAGAAGACATACATATAGTCTCAGTGAGCCTCTGGTCTCGTGAAAGGTCAGAAGTGCAACAGGTGAATTGAGAAAGAGCATTTGAGGACGAGACACAGACAGTTAGTAGGTGAAGAGGTGACACAAAGAGCATGTGAGGTCAACACACACACACACATGAGTTAGATTTATTTAGAGGAGAGATTAGTCATGTCTCGGCAAGAAAGAGGAACAATTCACTTTAAGACAAGAACGGAAAGTACCATCCATGAAAATAGAAGATGATCTTCTGGGTTAAAAGTCATTGTGGTGTTGATCTGATCTATGTATAAAATGTATCTGTGACGCATGAAGGGGCGTCAGTAAATCAAACCCTGATGCTATAAAATATCTGTTCATGCTTTGATTAAGTTGAAGACTAATTGCTGTCTGCGTACAGAGTTGTCTTCCCACACGTGTGTATTCATTAAAAATCATTGTTTGACCAAGAGCTTCTGGACCATGGGTGGTTTGTACTCTCCTTCCTCAATTTTGAACCTTAACAAGTGTTACATCATATTCTATAAGGATGTTATGTGTTTGTAGACTTTCTGCCCAGTTTGACCCATTTAGCAGAAGTCAGCCTGTTTAAGGCTCTGATATCTATTCTGTGTGACTTAAAGCAGTTATGACATGGTCTGATTTTCTCACCCAATAAAGGAATATTTCATATATCAGTCTGCTCTTCATTCTATCAGACACAGTTATCACAGCTCCTACATTTGCTTTTTACACATATATGTAAGCATTGAGCCACATTTAGTACCAACATATTAAATGAACAATATTTGTCTCTTATATATGACACATCTATATACACACTGTTACAGATACTTGTCTGTGAGTGAAGTGATTAATATAATAACTATAATATCTCTTTATCTCAGTCGGTGATCCCCACATGCTTCAAGGAGTCCATCATTGTTCCTGTCCCGAAGAAACCCCACCCTGCTTCTCTCAATGACTATCGCCCTGTAGCCCTCACCTCAGTAGTGATGAAGTGCTTTGAACGCCTGGTCAGAGACTTCATCATTTCTTCACTGCCAGACACACTGGACCCACTACAGTTCGCTTACCGTCCAAATCGTTCCACAGACGATGCCATCTCTCATCTCCTCCACACATCACTCACTCACTTGGACACTAGAAGGGGGAATTATGTTCAAATGCTCTTCATAGACTACAGCTCTGCATTTAACACCATAATTCCCTCCACACTCACCACCAAGCTGGAGCATCTGGGACTCAGCTCATCTATGTGTCAGTGGATCTCCAACTTCCTAACTGGCAGACCACAGGCAGTAAGGATGGGCAGACATGTCTCAGCCTCCACCACTCTCAGCACTGGAGCCCCCCAGGGGTGTGTTCTGAGCCCCCTGCTGTACTCTTTGTACACATATGACTGCGTGGCCACTACCAGCTCCACCACCATCATCAAGTTTGCTGACGACACCGTCGTGGTGGGCCTGATCTCTGATAACAACGAGACGGCCTACCTGAAGGAGATTAGGAATCTGGAGAACTGGTGCCAGAGGAACAACCTCCTTCTAAACGTCAGTAAGACAAAGGAGCTGATAGTGGACTTCAGCACTAAGCAGGAGAGGAACTACCAGACCCCCGTCATCAACGAGTGCCCAGTGGAGAGAGTGGACAGCTTCAAATACCTCGGAGTTCACATCACGCAGGACCTGTCATGGTCCTGTCACATCAACACCGTGGTGAAAAAGGCCCGTCAGCGTCTCTACCACCTCAGACGCTTGAGAGACTTCCAACTGCCCTCCAAGGTGCTCAGGAACTTTTACTCCTGCACCATAGAGAGCATCCTGACGGGAAACATCTTAACCTGGTTCGGGAACAGCACCATGCAGGACAGACGAGCTCTACAGAGGGTTGTGCGGTCAGCTGAGCGCACCATCTGCTCCGAGCTCCCTGACCTGCACTCAATCTACAGCAGGCGGTGCTGGACCAAGGCCAGGAAGATCGTGAAGGACCTCAACCATCCCAACAACAGACTGTTCTCTCTGCTGAGGTCAGGAAAGCGATTCCGCTCCCTGAAGACCAACACAGAGAGACTGAGGAGGAGCTTCTTCCCGCAGGCGATACGGTCTCTCAATCACACCACCACACAGTACTGACCCACACATATGGTTCTTACACACACACTGGACTTTGTTTTCACTTCATCACTTAAATCACTGCTGCTGTTATTGTGTATATATTTATTTATACTTCTTGTGTATTTTGTTCATACATTCTTATATAGTTCTATATTGTGTATTTTGTTGTACAGTTATTTTATTTTCAATTTAATTTATATATTTTATCTTATTCTTTCCCAGTGTGTTGTACAGTTATTTCATTTTTAACCTTAATTTATATTTTATTCCTTCCTAGTTAAATTTACCCTTTTTAATTTTTCATATTTATTTCCTATCTTATTCATAGCCTTTTCCTTTTTTGTTTTCTTTAGGTCACGAGCAGTTGTCCAAGCATTTCACTACATATCATACTGTGTATGACTGTGTATGTGACAAATAAAATTTGAATTTGAATTTATCTATTCTGTGTGACTTAAAGCAGTTATGACATGGTCTGATTTTCTCACCCAATAAAGGAATATTTCATATATCAGTCTACTCTTCATTCTATCAGACACAGTTATCACAGCTCGTACACTTGCTTTTTACACATATATGTAAGCATTGAGCCACATTTAGTACCAACATATTAAATGAACAATATTTGTCTCTTATATATGATACATCTGTATACACACTGTCACAGATACTTGTCTGTGAGTGAAGTGATTAATATAATAACTATAATATTGGCCATATTATATTTACATTACCACAGTGAGATGACTTTAGTCTCATGAACAACATCAGCTAATTGTTATTTACAGCTAATCTTAAACGACTGTTCAGCACAGAAATGAAGCCCAACAATCATGTTTCACAGTCCTGTGGTCTCAGCCTCAGATACTCATCAAATCACACAGAGCTCATGTAGAAACAAATGAACTAAATATGTTCTCCTTCATTTCTGTCAAACAAAGCTGTATGAAACGTTTCCAGCTGTTAGTATCATGGTTGCTAGGCAACCTGGGCAGCGCGACGGAGGCTAGACGTCCCATTTCACGAGCCTACGAGCCTCGCACTTCGGCCTTAGCGGTCTTTGAGTCCGCGGCCCTTGAGGACTTTAAAGCTGCAGAACCTGAATCGGGATACAGCCATGATGATCTCCAGCCTCGTGCTCGCCAACATTCTCACCTGAGTTAAGAAGACGATCACTGAAATGGTCTCAGCAGGTCCTTTGATGACAGCAATGAAATGCAGTGGTAAGGCTTTTTGGGGATTAAGTTCGTTTTCATGGCAAAGAAGGACGATGCAGTTCATCTGATCACTCCTCATAACATTCTGGAGTGCAGGCAAAATGCTATTATAAAAACTTAAGCAGCAACTTCTCCAGGTTCCAATATTTATGCAATTCTCAAACCTTTTGGCCACGACTGTATAACCTCTTCTGAAGTTTAGTGGATATTATACATGGTTATGCTCAGGATGTGTCGGCCAGTTTCCACTGGAAACGCCTTTTGGTTAAACTGTCAGCGAGGAATTTGCATTTGCACTGTTACATTTTTATATAACTTTAATCCACATAAACAACAGCTGCTTGTTTCAGTGAAAATACATTGATGGCTTTTTAATAAAGTTGTGCAGCTGGAAAGTATTTTGTCTGGTGTCAATTCTATCGTCAGCTACATCGTTATGGCAAATGTTCAAATGTATATGGTGATAAATATCTTTGGTCATATGGTCCTGCTCTGTCTGTCACCTTCTGTGTTGAGCTCATTGTTTCCTCTGTAGTGGCTGAGCTGAGTCCAAGTAGCTGAAAATGTTCCTCTGCTGCTCCGTCAGACTCTCCTCCTCCTGCTGATCAGCTGGGACACAAAACAGATCTTTGTTAGGCTCCACACTGCACTGAAGAGTCAAAGTGTCTCATATGTTCATCTGACAAGTAAAAGAACACATTTTTGTTTCCCGAGGTGGGCAACTTGTTGGAAACAAACACAAAAGGTTTGAGCACTGATACCTGCCATTGCTGGCATTGAAAGATGCAACGCCAGCAATGTGGATTGTCAAGACTCAAACCAATCATCAAGCAAAGACAACAGGGATCATTTGTTTCTGTTTATTTAGCATTCACAGCATTTGTAGTTGCCTTCTGTGCAGGGGAAGTCCACGCACACTGTGTGGTACCGCCATCCGCAGAAGGTGCATTCAACCTCTGTAAGAGAAACGAGATTGTCTGAGACTGAAATGATATTCACTAAAGAAGTGGTGATTTGTAAAACTTCACATTTTGATCCGGGACGTACTCTGCATGAAAACAAGTGCTCACTCTTCCTGCTCAACAAATGACAAGGGCGGAGCCTTATACCACGTGATACAGAAGCTGTGCCGTGTGATGCTAAAATTAGCAGGGAAACAACAACGGAGAGCACGTCAGGGACTGTGCAAAACGAGGGATTTAGGAAAAGGAAGAGAGAGAGAGCAAGCAAGAGAGAGAAATAAAAGAGCAGGAGAGAGAGATGGAAGAGCAAGAGAGAGAGAGCCAGGGCATCGATGACTTTGCTCGCCCTGAACCTGCCATATTACAGGCCTTCTTAGATTACCACCCACAGCAGAACAGTAGCAGTGCAGTTGTGATGAGGGTGTTCAGCTGTAAAGATGGCACCAACAGGAAGTGGCTTACTTATTGCAAAGAACGCCATTTATTGTTCTGCTTTGTGTGTCTGGCATTTGCAAGGCTGACTGACACCAGCACATTTATAACAGGCATGAGTGACTGGCGACATATACATCTGCGCACAGAGGAGCATGAAAAGAGAAATACACACCAGACCTGTGCTGAAGCTTTTTTCTTAAGGTGCTCAAAAGGCAACATCAGGAGCTCGTTTGCTGGCAGTCAGTTGTCAGCTCACAGAGCACAAGTGAAAAAGAGACGGCAAGTTTTAGAGCGTATAGTGGATGTGATCAAAGTACTTGGGAAGAGGGGACTCAGCTATAGGCATGTGGAGAATGAGGCTGCATACACCTTAGGTGATAACACCATCGATCATGGTAACTTTCTGGAACTAATTGTGTTATTAGGCAAGTATGATATGTGCCTTGGAGAACATTTGAATGACTGCATTGAAAAAAAGCAAGAAGTTGCATCAGACCAGTGGATCAAGAGGTAGAGGATCTCTCATCACCCTACTCTCCAAAACAACTGTCAACTCAGTGATTGATGCACTTGGCCATCTCCTTCAAGAGAGCATCGCCAGTGATGTCCAGAAAGCTGGGATGTTTTCTGTTCAGCTAGACACAACCCAAGACATCACAGGTTATGATCAGTGTTCAGTAATCATCAGGTATGTTACTGAGTCTGTGCAGGAGAGGCTTGTCTCCATAGTGAGGTGCGAAGCATCCACGGGGCAGTACTTTGTAAACTTGCTTTCTGGAGTTTTAGAGCATCTGAATCTAGACAAGGCCATGTGCATTGGGAATGCAACAGATGGTGCTTCAAATATGCAGGGCCAGTACAAAGGCTTTTCAGCACTTATGACTGCCCAGTCTCCAACTCATGTGCATGTGTGGTGCTATGCACACATACTTAATCTTGTGATTGCTGACACAACACAAAGTGTCATTGAAAGTGGATCACTCTTTAATTTACTTAATGACATAGCTGTGTTCATCAAGGAGTCCTATCACAGGGTTAATCTGTGGGAGAAACAAACCAAAAACACAAGACACAGACGCCTTAGTCCAATAGGTGAGACACGGTGGTGGGCCAAGCATGATGCCCTCCAGAAAATCTTTGGACATTTTGGAAAACCAGATGATGGCCTCTTCGTTGATGTAGTGCTGACGATGGAAGCCATTGAAAAGAGGGAGAAAGAAAAGCCAGCTGTTTGTGCCAAAGCACGAGGCTTTAAAGAGTGTCTCTTGAACCATGAAACTGTGTTAACAGCACAGATATTTCTTAGAGTGTTTGAGCAAACAACTCCTGGGTGTGTGTTAACACACACGAAACTCTGGCTGATTGGGTCCCACACCCAATTTCACACCTTGGCTCAGGTGATTAGAGGATCATCAGGGGGTCCTTTTGTCCCTCTGTGGGGGTCACGGGGTCACTCCCACTAGGTTTATATCTGGGACTCTCCACCATTTGACCTTAGAACTGAAGAAGCTTCTCGGATGAGAGGTGAAACGTCTTCAAGCAACTTAAAGAAGTCCAGACGCTTTTCTTTGCAAGCTCCTTTGACTACGATGACCTGGATGACTGAGAACCTTCACAGACATATGATAACTGGAGTGTGCAGCGTTTCCATGAGCAGTTTTCCTGCATCTTGACTCATGTGTGTGGAGTGTTCATAGCATCAGCATCATGTTTTTGTTTATTTGTTTTGTTGGGTTGAAAATAATTAAATAAACGTGTGATCATGCCTATGGATCACCATGGCACATATCTCCAGCCATATGATTTATTTATGCAGATGACAAAGTGAGTGTGAATGTGTCTGACATCACAGTGTTTTTGTGCACTGTGCAAAAGTAATTGCCTCTGATTGTGAGTGAGAACAGTGATTTTGCGGATCACAAGCTATTGTAAAGGGGAAAAAAAGAGTGAAAAAGAGACAAATTACATTGTAGACGAAGAAAAATAATCATAGGAAAAAGGTTTTGTGTTGATCAGCCGAAAAACAACTACAATGTCATTTTCTGCTTTTAAGAAAGGATTGTTCACACAAACACAGAGAGAGAGAGAGAGATGTGTTGATTAAGCAGTGATGATGATAATGAAAATGTCTTAGTTTGTCACTTTCAGGTGAAAAGCAGACCTGAATCAATTTTCCACATGCAGCGGTCGGAAGAAAGTTATAGTTTAACATCATTGGAAACGTTCAGGCCAAGTTTCTGGCTGACTTATTTACAGCACCATGTGTTTCTCAACCTCACAAGCAAGCTCACACCTCCCTGAAGACAAGGAATGCAGCTCCAAAGCAATAACATGGCAGATAAAGAGACAGCAGCAAAGTCCTGAACAAAAAGTCCCAGCGAGCAGCAGCAATGTGGACAAACAGCACCAGAGAAGAAGAGCAAACCCATCATCCTGACTGATCGGATGAATGGCACTGTGTTTCCAACAAGCTGCAACTTCACTATGCATGTGAAGAAAACTTTTGAGGAGAACTGAGGAGACTGTTGGAGTTTGACATTTGCCACCTGTGGAGTAAAATGGCAAGAAGAGACAGTGGAACACAGGACAAAGCTGAAGGAGAACTGCCGGCTGTGGACTGTTGAAAGTGGGAGAGGACAAGAGAGTGAGAGGACAACAGAGTGAGAGTAAGTGGAAACACAGAGGAATGCTGTTATTAAATGTGGGAAATCAAAATTTGGGTTAGCAAACCTGGGGAAAAGAAAACTGACTGTTTAAGTTGGAAAATTGAGACAGAGTCTGAAACAAATAGAAACATACAAAATCACACAAACAAGCAGAACATGCATTAACCCTACTAACAATTCCAAACACAAAATGACTCATGAAGACTCATAGCACATTAATTAAGAAATGATTAAATAATAGCAGAGAAGTGTGTAGGAAAGGCAGCTTTAAGAACATGCTCTGCTGGAGATGCAGCTCCACAGACATGCATTAGACCTGCCTAATAACACAAACACCCATCCAATGAAAATTAGCTTGTTATCTTTCATCAGTGTTAAAATAGTGTCAATTTAGCAGACACTTGTTATCAAATACTGAATTTATCCTAAAGAAAAAAAAATTGACTCTCTAGGTTGCAGGACAACAATTTAACCTTTGTGGGGGGAAAAAGATCCTGGTTTGACTAACCAGTGATCAGACAATAAATTTAGTGTTAAAATGGTAAATTGGGAGAAGCTTCCTGCTTGATTAATGCAGCATAAGTGATTTACTGTATGAGGGGAATTGTCTTTTGTGATACTATTTTGAACATGCTTTCCTGTTGTCCTGTCAACTTAGTGGGTTAATAGCTGATATGCAAATTAGTTGATCGGTTCTTAGATTAATGAAAGGTGACTGAATTCTAGCACGAGTGAATGAGATGTGTTGGAGTTGTTGTGTTGAGTGGAGACTCTAAAACACTGAGTTTCCTGCTTTGATGTGCGAGTGAATTCTGTATCTAGATATACAACTCTGAATACGTCAGAACAAACTTTTTTTATGAAGTGCATGACAGCATGTCACATGTTTTATGATGAAGGGAAAAGGAAAATTGAATAAAATAGATCTGTGGCCTAAATGAGTGAAGAGCACAGACCTGGTGATTAAACTCATAGCTAATAAGACACATTAGGCTTATGTGTGTGTTGTGCAGCTGATGGTTGGCTTGGAGTGAATCTAGCTGATGATTTTTCTTCTGTTGTGAAGTCGAGCCTGCCGATTAGTATGATGGTATGATGAACCATGCTAATGGTATGATTTACCCTCCTGAGATGAGGAGTTTGTGTCATGACTTAACAAGGCCTTTTTATTTTGATACTTTCACAGTGCACTGAAAGTTTTGTTTGATAATCTCTGTTATTTTTCATTTTTATCTTTTGAACAGGCACTGATTTTGTTTGTCTATTTCTTTTCTTTAAGCAGATCTGCACGTCAGAAATTAAAAGTGCTATACGACCTGTCGAGAAAGCCTTACAAGTGAGTTTTCTCCACATTAAAATGGGCTCAGGAGAAAGCCACTTATTTGGGACAATTATTAAATGAATGTCCCAGCCTAAACCGGATTCAGCAAGGTAATCCGATCTAGAAGTTCTTTTTCTTTTTGAAATGACGTCATTTTGCTGGAAGTGGAAACTAAATGCGACGACAGGTTCCACTATCAGCAAAGAATGAATGAATGAATGGAAATAAAGAACAAACTGACTGACTGGTAAAAGCCGACAGGACATGACCACGACTCAAGGTTAACCTCCACCTAGACAGGACAAAAGGGTGGATGAATTTATGTGTTTTTTGTTACAGGAGCAGAAAGATGACAGCAACATTCGCAGTTGCATGACGATTTAATCTTTTAAATGCCATCTTTTCTGTCTGTGAATTTACTATGTGTGTGTCATCCACTAACTTGTGTTGCTCACAGACATTACTGTGAGAAAGTGTACACACCTGCGCAGCGCTAACATTTACATTTCTTTTTACAGCAGATGATTAATCATGTGTTTGATCATGTGATTTATAAGAGGATTAGTTAATGTTTTCCTACTACAGGATTTCTGGGTTTATATGTGACTGTCATTCTTTCCACAGCTAGGGTTGGCTACCTTTATGGTGTTTTTATGGCACCTCTGGAACCTGTTGACCTGTGTCTGACCTCCGTCTGACCACAGTCAATGTGTATTGCTAATGTTTGTTTCTTTGAGAATGCTGTGGAGGATTCGGCAGAAGCGGACAAGTGACATGAGTAAAACAAATATGAGGTTACGGTGTTTCTGGGAAAGTTGAATATGGGCTCTTAGCTGGCCACTTTGAGCCCATAGTAATATATGAGTGGAGTGAATTTGCTTAAGAGAAGTCACCGATTACATTAATGTTAACTGAGCACATGGGATGATCCATGTCTGAGGCAAATTAGGGAAATAATTGTAGTTTCCCGATTTGAGAAAACCTGCACATGACACTTGTCTTGCTGATGTTGAATGCTTATTACTCTTCTGATATATTGTTTATAAGAGTGAAGTTGATTTTATTGTATGCAGGCTCCTGGTGGAGCCAGTTTTTAAGACAGGGATCCTGGTTTGGTGAGTTGACGCATGGTTGTCCATGCGTCAAGAGGTGGGGTCCAGAATTAACATTAAACAATGTTTACTATTATTGTTGCAGTGATTTGTGTGATTAGCTGTTTATTTACAAGTATTAAATCTATGCAAGTGGTGCATCCATGTTAAGATGAGGCTTTGATGGCCTATTAGTGAAGTTCACTGAACTAAAGAATGTGGTTTGATGATTGTTGACATGCTCTCCAAATAGAAGTCTTTCTGAAATACAGGTGCAGCAGTGAGAAGCGAGAAACATTCCAGGCATAGCCCAGGCAGTGGTTGAGGTCAAAGGTCAAGCTGGTTGGGGCCCATCATGAGATCAGACCTTGGAGCCACAGCAAGGACCATGAAACTGCCTGCAAAATAGCGGAGAGACCCTCCTGGATTTATCAGAGCCACTGCAAAGAGGTCGAGGTCCCAGGAAACCCCAGCACCCTCAAGACAGCACAATAGAGAAATCTCACACTTGGTTGTTTCGGTGGTGAGGGGGGAGTGCTGATTGAGCCCCCGTAGGGTAAGCTCGCACTTCAACCTCCAGCCTCTGATCAACTCTAGGGCAACCAAGTGCGAGGCGTGATGGCTGAATCAGCTGAACCAGGAGGAAGGCAGAGAAGCTGAGTGTTTTGAGACAGATCCAGCAGGCCCAAAATCAGGACTATCCATGACGAGAAGGAGTGCCTGAGAGGATCGTCCACAGGATGGGAGCTGAGGCCAGGAGAGAGACTTCAGGAGGATCAGAGATCATCTTCAGCAGCGTAGGGACAGGAAAACTCGAGGGATGACGGGAGCGTGCCAGGCTCCATCGACAGCGCAGAAGGAGTTCGAGGATGACATCATGATTCTGTGAAAAGCACAGGAACCAGAAGCTATGGTGGTGATGACAGCAGTTAGAGTCCAGTTTAAGATTTTGGTTTTAACTTTCAAGGCTCTTCAACAACAAGCACCACCATATATCATTGAACTTTTACAGCCCTATGCCCCTAGTAGGTCTCTGAGGTCGAGTAGTCAGGGCCTACTTGTCATTCAGTATACGAGACTGAAAACTAGGGGTGATAGAGCTTTTGCTACTGTGGCCGCCAGACTGTGGAATTCCCTTCCTCAGGACTTACGATCCGCTGATTCATTGATTACTTTTAAAAAACAGCTAAAAACACATCTTTTTAAAACTGCCTTTTGCTAACTTTGTTTGTATTTTGTCTTTTTAATCTGTTATATCTTGTAAAGCACTTTGTGATCTCTATCTAGAAATGTGCTATATAAATAAAATTTTACTTACTTACTTACTTACTTACTTTCCTATGAACATCACCTAATGCTGTGCCACTGTACTGTGAATACGATGATACCCTGAAGACTGCTGGGATCACAACAGCAGTAAGATAATGGACACCTGCACCCTTTCCACAGAGGTGTTTCTCTGCAGAGCGTGGACAATGAAGGAGTCATAAATATCCCCCTCACAGGACGAAGGCTTGAATGAGGTGATGGGGGTTGGTAGAGGCCATAAAACTAGAGTGCTGAGAGGTCTGCAGCTTTGGAAATAGCTGAGACCCATGTTGACAAACAACAAAACTAACTAGTATGTTTGAATGTTTATTCTACATACATTTGGACTCTGGTCCTATGGAAAGTGATGGAAACAACTGGAAGAGACATTCATGACGCCCTGCAGAACTCAAACCACTCTGCAGAGAGACATGTGATTTGCACACCTGGAGAAAACACCACCAAGCTGAGATGGTTTTGAAAATGTTACTTTCTTATTTTCACTATTAAATTAACAATTTCTTTGTTTGTTTGTAGGATGCAGTTTGCCATGAGATGAGCTCAATGAGGAATGGGATAACCGCTAATACATTTGTTAAACTGTGTATTTTTTCAGTAATTTAGGGTGATTTGACATATGCTGAATATAACAATGTTTGCATTGAAACTGTCAGACATGAGGTATTCGTAACTGGGGACTTTTCAAGCATAAACGTCAATAAGGGGGGAATGTTAGATTTTGTATTGTTGATTGTCATTTATGCTTAGAAACATTTACTCATATATGCTTAGAAGTATATAATCATTGGTAGATTGAAAGGATATCTCATCCTAAAAGAGGTCTGTATTAACTCTGTGTAGAGGGGGGTGCATACATTCCTCTATTCAGTATCCTTGGTATAAATCACATACTCCCTAGGAGAGTTTATCTTTGATTTATGGTATAGCAAGCACACGTATATCTGTTTAAGTATAAGAGCCTTTTGTTAGATGGACCCAGACGTCCTGGCACCAGCTAGCACCAGAGTCTTCACAGGGTCACATCTTGACCCCACACACACACACACACACACACACACACACACACACACACACACACACACACACACACACACACGGTACTCTTTGTTTGTATGTAGAAGTCATATGTTAATGAACTTATGCATATTCATGTAACCTCAATAAAAGAACAGTGGTACGGGAGAACGGACGAGAGCAACTGGGGTCAAGCGAAGGGACGGCGCTTTGTCCGGTTTTCTCCCGTGCACGAGAAACATGAAGAAGCTTGCCTACTTGTGTCTTGCTTTGCAGTGTAATTATATTGTCTCCAACGTTCCAGCGGATGGGTTCAAGCTACAAACCTATCATAGGTAACGAGGTAAGTTCCATGTCTGAGTCAGAGTCGTCTGGGCAGTGTGCCATTGCGATTTCAAAAAAATTAAGCCGCTCCAGGGCACAGCGCAGTTATTGATATAGCAGTAAAAGAGTCAGTTAGGTCAGACTAGAAAGACAAAACTGCAAAAATGCGTTCAAGATTAAATTTAGAAAAACCACAAATAAAATTTCGCCCAACAACTGAAATTAGACTGGAGTGATCAGAACCATGTTATTACAATAGCATGTCTGCAACACTAGAGCTCAATGCAAGATTAGTTTTAAGTCGTTTCGTTATACTGAGCCGAAGACCAGCACCAACGGTTGTAGTCGGCCAAGCTATCACTTACATGTGCTACAGTCAGTCTCAGCAGAGGGAAAGGGGAATGAAAAGCCAGCAGAAATGTTCATGTCCAGGCTCTCCACAGAAGAATTAATCCTTAGAAGACGAAACCAACAACAAATAACAAATCCACGGAGTCCAGTCGCGTCGCGGAGTCAGCTTCTCTCTTTCTCCCAAGCGGAGCAGCGGCACACCACGGTATCCAGAAATTAGTCGGGTCCCACCTGAGCTGAGGCTGCGGCCATGGCTGGAGAAAACGTCCGAGTGTCCGCAAAACTGGGGGGATTTCCGAGACAGTTCACGTGCTAGAAGAGAAGAATCCTCGGCGGGATGCAAAAATCGTCTGAAGTCCAAGGGGAAAAAGTTCGGGCGCCAGTTGTAACGTGCAGTGGAGATGAAGCCAGCCGCGGAGGTGTGCAGGTGGATAGCGAATGAGCAACAGCTTCTGACTTTCCAAAAAGTACTCATTTATTTACAATATCAAAAATAAAAGTGCTACCTCTACCACACATTACTAAAGAGCACACTAGTCCGCGTACACACGGGAGCATCCATTACAGGAGGAGTTCGAAGAAGAACAAAAAGGGGGTGACACCAGTCGTGAGACAGGAGGCGCCGCCATGTGGTGATACACTGCATTACAATAGCAACTGTTACAATATAAATATTGTTCTGAGAGGCTTTTTGTTGGTTGAGTCTGAAATTGATTGTATGTACAATTCATATCCTTATAAAACGGCAGAAATATGGTGTTTTATTAATAAACTTACATTTATGGCAGTGGCGTGTCTAGAAAATTTTTGTTGGGGGGGCCAGGTAGGGGCACAGATTTGGAGAAGGGTGGCAGATGTAATTGGCAGATAATGTTTAAAAAAAATTCTACCAACCATTAACCATAATTCAATAATCCTATAAACCTAATAACCGAATGCGCTTTTAACTCTTATTAGAATGAGATTTTAACCACTCCGGTGCAAAGTTTTTAGATAGTGCGTTGATAAAGTACAAGAGATACAATCAGTGCTTTGTCAGTGTTTACTCAGCATTCAAGGACAGCAATATTTGCATAGTATTTTTACTGACATATACTGCACATATGTTTTGGGCAAAAACATTTTTTAATATTAAAATACGAACATTTGTAGCAAACAATTGACAAATTAGCCAATGCCAATGCAAAACTTTATCTGCCTATTAAAAAAAGAAGATAATCTTCTCACAAACTGGTGTTTGATTTTGAAACAGGGAAAAAGTGGGGAAACAAATGAAAAGACTAACATTTGAATGAAACCTGAAAGCAAGTAAATACTTTCTATGCTGCCTTATGGTAAACTTTGGTAATATTGATAAAGAACAACACTGGCTGATGATGAAATACAGTCAGCTGGCACGGTGACACTGCCAGTATTAACCTGCAGGACTGGACCGGTACAGAAAATCGGGCATTTTGACTAGAGACCGGCCCACCAGGTATTAGAGCCATAAAGCCTTTGAATGAAAACAAACGCTGTGGTGACAGTGATGTACAGTCTTGTTGGTATATGTATGATTTCTATACATTTTACGTCAGATAAAAACTTTGGTTGTAAGATTTAGATAATTATTTAATAAAAGCTAGATATTTTAAATGAGAATAAGAAAGAAAAGTATTTCTTTGTGCCCCCCTCTCCCTGTTAATGCCCTACCTGGCCCCCTGGCAACACTTTGCTAGACCCGCCCCTGCACAGTTACCAGCTGTCAGCTACATAAAAAAGGATCCTGGTGTTGTTTGTCTCTCAGAAACAGTTCATAACTTCCCTTCAACTCATTCATGTGACCTAAAAGGTAAACCTGTTTCTCCATCACCTGTTCAGCTCTGATGATTCAGTAAGGACATCTCCTGGTTTCATCTGCATGTTTCCCTCTCACCACATATACAAACCGACATCACCCAGCAAAGTGGGCGATAAATAAATGAGAGAGAAAAGCCGATCAGCTGATCATTGATCAGTTTCATGATTGAAGTAGCAGCAGGAGAGAGAGGAGAGAGAATGGGAGAAGAAGAGGCAGCTGTGCAGCGTAAAGACAGAATAACTCCAGCTTTGTGTCTTTTTCCATTCTAGCTAAAGTCCGGGACAAACTGCGCCTCTTCTCAGCTCAATACGAAACGTGTAATATTTTCTCTGAATGAGGGACCATTCCATTTTTTTAAGGAGCCGTTGGCATGAATAAAATAAAGTTCACTATCAATAACATCATAGCACCCACCCAGCTGTATAAAAACTCCATCAAGCTGGCTAGAACGCAGTACGAGTTATTGCAACTGAGGGTAAAGTCAGCACAACGAAAATAAACTCCACCTAAACTTAGTTTATATCTGACCCAGATAGACTGCAGGTCATAACTTCTTACCTGAAGTTCAGTTCACCTGACACTCGGACTGGCGGCTGCCTCGAGTCTCTCCTTCTGCCTCTCCTTCCCTCATCCACCTGCTGGCCTCTGTGGAAGCCCCGCCATAGCCACCACCAAACAACGGAGTTATTTTTACACATCGACCTGCATCTTATAACTCATAACTCTTATGTTAGCTGCCCTCAGTAGCATACTGTCTGAAATATTCGACGGCTGCAAAAATTCTTTAAGTGTTATTTTTTCCTTGGGATTCTAATTTCACCGAAGTTTACTAAACTCAACAAACTTAATATTACTTACCGGGACATTTATTCTGTCCTCATTTTCTTTCACCGAAAAATTGTTTCCTGCAGTGTTGTCCTTCGTGCTTGGCTCGCCTACCTTTGCTAACGTGATGCGCATAGCGCAGAAGCCGATGCTGCATTCACTTACACTCGGATATCTGAGCTTCACCGTGAAAACATAATCGGACATTTGATATTTGATTGAATTTTATTGTTTTACCTTTGGGGTGGCACCTGGGGTGGCCAGTCTGGTTGGGGGGGTGGCCTGTGCCCCCCCAGGCCACCCCCCCAACCAGACTGGCCACCCCGCTGGACACGCCATTGATTTATGGATATAAAATAGCTAAAAGTATTAACATGCCTCAGAGAAATCACTAATAACACTAAGGGCTGGACGGATTTGATTTGCATTCTTCAAGAAGAGTGTGGTGTCATCAGCTAGCTGGCTGATGATGAGCTCCTTATCAGCTGTGCTGATTCCTTGTATAACAGGTCAAATCTCGGGGTGGAGTCTTAATCATTTTAATTGAGCTATTGCCATTCGTGTACAAGGTTTTGATAGCTTTACAGAAAAATGCCAAATTTTTCCAAAGAGTGGAAAATAAATTGATGTTCAATTGTATCAAAAGCCTTTTAAAAATCCAGGAAGAGAATGAAGCTATAGTCAGATACCAAATCAGAGTAATCAAGTAGATCTAAAACCAGTCTCATGTTCTTAGAAAGGTGTCTGTTTCTCATAAAGCCTGATTGTGTCTCATCGATAATTGTGTCCAAGAACTCTTTCATTCTGTTAGCAAGTACTAAAGCCTTAATCTCATAGTCATCATTGAGCAGACAGATGGGTCTCCAATTATCAATAAGAAGTGTCAGGGTTCGAATTTGAGGAAGAGACAAACGACTGCATGGTCTCAGTAGATGTCAGAATAGTGATTTTATTATACATATGTACATATGGGGAAGATGAGCATCACAAGCCTTTTAGAGCCGATCTCCCCCGAACAAGCATCTCACAAGGCTTTTATTACAATGATGACGTCAAGTCCCATGATAAGTATCAGTCAGTTCTCAGATCTCAGGAAGTTCCCCTCACTCCACAAGTTCTCCTTATAAGGCCTCCAGATGTTTCCACTCAGCCCAGCACTCAGAGAAAACCAGTGTGTGGTGTGTATATCTATTCGTGTCTATTGTGAAAGTATATCTATCAGAAAACTGTCCTCAGACAACCCTCCTATTCTTACTAAGTGTGTGTGTACACATGCATGTGTTATATAAGAGCGTGCATGTACTTTCAAGGCCTGTGTACGTGCAGAACTGAACATAGAACCAAGGCAGGGTCCAGCAAGACCCACAGGCTTCTGAGTGATTACAGAACTGTGAAACAGCTTTAAGCAAATAACATGAATAGTACCGAACAACAATAGACTGATTAAAGTACTGATAATCTGTGTAGATTAATGTTAACATAGATATGGTTCAAAGATTATTCTGTCAACTGGTTCAACAATGGTAAATGATTAATGATTGATACTTCTGATTATAACTGTGATCATAAGAATACAAAATAAAATATCTCCTGGTCACATTCCTCCTCTTTGGGCTGGCTTGCCAGCCCAACTCACACCAGGATGTATTTCCAAACCAAACAAACACGTTATGACACTTATCAATCCCAACGCCTCCGTTGTTTTCCAATTTTCCCACAACCCAGCTGTTCTTTTAGCTTCGGACTCGAGTTTCAGCCTGACACGCTTCAGGCCCCTTTACCACCTCCTCTTGGAGTGAAGAAACGCCCTCGGATTCTTCTTTCTTCGACTTCCGGGGTTAGACCACCCTTCAGTCGCTACACAAATCTGTGTGTTTGTTGTCCGTTGTCACCGCCGTGTCCCCCTTTTTGCCAAAAGCCTCTCGAACCACGTTGGTCTCTGGTGTTCCTAGGTTTCGCCAACCCCTTCCTGGTTATCGCTGTGGTTATGGGATCCATCTTATCAAGGAGCCCCAAGGCCATGACACTTGACCCCAGTTGCTGTGAAGGGTCCCCATATCTCCGTGTCCCCGTCTGGTGTCTGTTCCCTTCTCTGCAAGAGACAGAAAGCCAACAGCTCTCCTGCGCTGGCTCTCCTAACCTAATGTTGTTGACTTTGTTTATTCCAATCCTATGCCATGCTTATGTGTGTAAGCGTGCATGCACTTAACACTCTGCACGTGAAGTCAATAGCTCCAATATATCAATCCGATCCGTTGTCGGATGAAGCTTTTGACCTTCACAGACTAAGTGCCAGCTCCTTATAAGCACATTTGCAATGTGTGTATAAAAATGAACAACAGACCTCAAACAAATTGGGCATTCTTAATTCTAACTTGAGTGTAGTACTCAGTTTCTGATCATCTAATTATGCTTCTCACTCGTTCCCTAAATTGTCTAGAAACCTTTAATTTTGCCATACCTAAATTATTAAAACACAGACCAAATGATAGACCCCCTATATAGCTTTTACCTTTATGAGCACACTTCAATAATGAGCAACAACCTGCAATCTGTACCAAAAAATCTTCATGGTCCCACCTGCAATTAAAGATCAAATGCACTTTATACCTGTTTTAATTCTTCCTTATATAGAACCTCCTCAGTTTCCGGTTAGTTGCGATTAGTCTCAATTAATCGTTCTAGTTGTATTTTGCAATTCAGCTAGAAAGCAAACCTGTTAAAGTAAACAGCTTATTTACAACCACCTGCAAATCATAAGAGTAATAAACGATTCAGCACAACAGACAAGTATCATGTTCAGGATTTCTCCAATCATTAAATCACTATTATTGCCACAATTTGCTTTATTCACCCTTTGGGCAATGTTATTCCAAGAGAGAGAGAGCCCCTAATGGCCAGTTAGTGGGCTCTAGGTCAAACTGTCCCCAAATTTGTTATTTGTTATTATTACTTGTTTTCATGTCACTTGTCTGTTTTCTACTGCACCCCTCTCACCAAAGCAAAGCAAACATTAGCAGCACATTGACCGTAGTCAGCCATCCTCATTCCATAGGTGCTATAAAAACATTTCCTGTAAAAGAATCACAGTTTTCAAGACAGGGTGTGTCTCCCCCAACACTCTCACCAGAATACAGTGTAATAGCATCCCCAACTCCTAACCCATAAACACCGTTTCTTCACACATCCGCCCAGAAATCCTGTAATAGAAAAACATTAAAACTGTAACCCTGTAGGGAAGAAAATGTAAATGGTAACGCTGCGCAGTTACCTCTGTAAGCAACACAAGACACAAAAATGGCATTTACAGGTTCACTCATCCTCGAATATTTTGTCATCCTTCTACTCCTGTAAAAAGAAACACACATAAATTCATCCACCCTTTTATCCTATCTAGGTGGAGGTGGTTAACCTTGAGTCATGGTCAAGTCTTGTCATCTTTTACCAGTCAGTCCGTTTGTTTTTATTCCCAGTCTTTCATCCATTCATCCATTCTTTGCTGATAGTGAAACCTGTCGTCGCATTTAGTTTCCACACTCAGCAAAATGACGTCATCTCAAAAAGAAAACAAGAACTTGAATTTGGATTACCTCGCTGAATCCTTTTTTAAACAGGGACTCTCGTTTCTAATTGTCCCCACAAGTGTTTCCTCCAGAACCCATTTCAATGCGGAGAAACTCACTTACAACAATTTTCTCGCCGACGTGTAATGCTTGTAATTTCCGATGTGCAGATCTGCTTAAAGAAAAGATTCACAAACAAAAATCAGTGCACTGTTCAAAATATAAAACAAAATAAAATGAAAAATAACAAAAACAAAATGCAGACGCCCGGGTCTTGAGACTTGTCACTGAATATTCTTCCCATCAATAAAAATACCCACCTAAACCTACACAGAGTCAAATCAACACCACCTCAACCTTTTCATATTCCTAAACCTATATGTTTTGCGTTCGTGAAACAACATTGAACCATTAAGTAATTTGAGCTCTTGAAATGTTTTAATTCTCTTAATTCTGCCAGTTTATTTCCACACTTATTCAATGACTTTTATTCAACTGCTACTTGGTCACTCGAATTTTACCTGTTCAAATTGCCTAGGGTTCAACACAGTCTAGATCCCCGTTATCATGAAACTTGAACGGTGTACGATGATTTACTTACAGTAATTTAGAATCATCACTCAACCTAGCTCTACTACTGGCACTGCGTGACTTTTCTCACACTGGAAACCAGAATTTAGTACAGAACTTTAATGCCTCAGGCAATCGTGCTCAAGGGCTGTCCCCCCTTCTCTTCTTCTTTGTCCGTGTGTTCCTCCTTTATTAAATCTCCATCACAATGACGTGGCGCTCTGAAATAAGACTCACACTGTTAATTCCTCGTTTTCACTCTGCACCACTGCTCAGAGTGTTTTCTTTTCTTTTTAGTGTACAGTAAACAATTAAGTCGAGGCCTTAAGCCCCAGATATCTCGCACAGGCATCGTTTTCATAACCAAACCGCTCTGGACTCTGCTCCCCAGACCACACAAATGCCCTCTGGGCTTATTATTATAGCATATTCTATATTTGACTTTGTTATGTGCAGCATTGAGCCTTTGTCAGTAAAGCATTCTTCATTGCAGCAGCTGGAGCATTGTGTGTCACTTCTTAGTAAATTAAATCAACATTTTGATTTTAGTGCATGGGTATGTATCAGTTTTCACTCCCTCAACGAGTGCATAAGTGTTCATGTGTGTGTTTCTCTTCATTCTAAGTAGGCGCATGCAGAAGTGTGTGTTCGTGTGTTGGTGTATGTTTGTGTTCATCACCTTCCTGTTCTGTAGTTTAGGTAAACCAGCGGCCTGAAGCATGGCCTAGGGTCCTCCCCTCCTCTTAGGGTCTGTTTTCATCCGTTGTTGCAGCTGCCTGCATCTTCTCCTTGTAACTTGACCCTTTTGCTTCTGTAGCTCTTTCAGGGTTTACTGACGACCTCCTGCTCCAGCAAGCTTCCGCCTGATTTCAAGTCCTGTACGTGAAACTCCACATCTGACTGATGAGTTCCATTAGCAGCCAGCTCCTCCGGAGCCATGCTCAGTTTCTGCTCTGATGCCTTAAGCTCTTACTGAGGGCAAAAACCTCAGAGTCTTTTCCTTCCACGTCAGATCAGAGTCTATTTATGTTGTCTTTCCTTTGCTCCACGGCCTTCTGAAGCTCTGCTGTTCGGCTCTTCTCAGAGGTCAGCATTCTTTTGCTCACCCTCCCTTTTCCTCCGGGCTTAATGCGCGTCTCGTCACAGCTCTGTCAGCTGACGCAGCCTGGGAATTTCCCCCGTGTAGTGAAACGGGCTTTAGGTTTAGTGCTCTCCGTCTCTACTGCATGAGATCGCTTTTTTGCAGCACTATTGACATCCTCAAGTTGTTGTTGTGAGTCCAGCTGCTGTGGCCTTCAGGGGTCAAAGGGTCAAAGATGGTCGCGGAGAGGGCAACGATGGTAGAGGGGAGGGTAGGAGTCCAGGTCAGCTTCGGCTTTCAGAAAAAACAAAAACAAACAAAACAGGCGAACAGGAAAATGATGTTGTGTTGGCTGTGTTGTGTTGGCTGTGTTATCCAGAGAGGCGAGAAACAACGAGGTCTCCTTTCCCCCCTTTTTGTTTTTTCTCACCACATAATCAACTCATAACCCCCCAAGTTGACAGGACAACACAGGTACGTGTTAAAATTCTTAGATCCTGTTTAGAAACCTAAAAAGGAATTTTCTCCCATTCAGTAGTCATTTGTCTCAAACAATCAACAAAAACATATCCCAATTTAACCACTAAATTTGTCGTATCCTCACTTAATCATCAGACCAGTGTCTTTGTCTTTTCACGTTAAGTTGTCGTCCTGCAACCCAGAGAGTCTATTTGTCAGTAGTGGATAAACTATATCATTTAAAAACAGGTGTATGTTAAGTGTCGCTACTTTAATCTTCCATGTACGTGCACATGTATGTAAGCTGTTTCTTCATTGCATGTATGGGTACGTCTGTATATAGAATGGAATAGAATTCCACTTTATTGTCATTGCACATGCACAGGTACAGGGCAACGAAATGCAGTGTATGGGTTAATTTAACTTTTTCTCAAATGAGGCATTTCTCTAACACGCACATGTGTCTATTCCTCACACTTCTCATACCTTTCTCTGGTTGTGTGTGGTTTTATTTGTTTCGGTCATTTACCAGGAACATCTTTTCCTTTTCTCCATGTCTTCCGCCAGAGGTTAACACTGGTGAGATTCAGGGACACAGCACCCAGAGCAGTTCAGCGAGAAAAACCTGCCTAAAACTACATTCCCTCTTTTTTTTTTTTTTTTTTTTTTTTCCGGGAGGGGTGGGGACAACTCTGGTGTCCAGCCGTGAATTTTTAGCCAAAGCTTGGCCCGTCTTCTGCTGCCGTACTCAGGTTTCCAGGTTAAGAAAAAACACCTGTATGAAGACACTAAACATACATTTAGTATTTGTATAAACATAACTGCCTAAATTATTGAACTCTTGAGGAGGGTTGATTTCAGAATCAGAATCAAAATCAAAAACTTTATTGTCATTGTCATGAGACCAACGAAATTAAGAATGGTCCCCGATCATTGCATCATCCCTAGCAATATCAAAATATAAACAAAACAATAAAATTCAATAAATAAAATAGATAGAATACTTAACATACTAAGTATTCCCACAGTCATGCTTCAGACCATGCATAGATTAACACAAGAGTGGCATGGTGGACATTTTGTAGTATTCAGATGTGTTATTGCAGTTGGATAACAGCTGTGTTTGAGTCTATTAGTCCTTGCTCTGATTGCCCTGTACCGTCTGTCTTAGGGCAACAGTTCGAACAGGGAGTGGCCAGGATGTGAGGTGTCTTTCATGATGTTTTGGGCCTTTTTAAAACAGTGGGCGTTGTTTGACTCTTTACTACTTTAAACCCCACCATAACAATTTCTCACTCACAAACTTCTATGCATCCATTTAAACATGCGAAGGCAGCACAAATTCACACTCATACCCCTACAGCAAAGCTTTAACATAACCACAATGCAACTCCTCCCTTAAACGGGAGAAATCACCCTGAATCAACCAACTCTATATAAAACGTCAAACAAAGATAAACCACAAACATTTCTACACTTCTGTGTCTTCCACGCAGCACAATAGGCAGAAAAACACCAATTACTCACAGTCTATTGAATTTATACTTAACATCACAACAAAAGAAAAACCTGCTCTTTTCACAACTCTCACAGCTAAAGTCGCCAACTCCAAAACCACAGAATTAAATCAATATAGTCAAAACTCTTACCCAGAGCCTCTGAAATAATAAAAAATCACCAAATACTCGGTTACTCTTTTCACTCGCTCCTTCCCACTCCCTTCTTCCTCATACAGCATACACGCTCGCTCCCGCGGACCCACTCGGCCCCGCGGGCTCACTCGGCCCCCACCTTTTTTCTCTCACAGAGACAGAGAGAGACCCTTTTCCTTTTTTATTTTTCTCCAGCACACATACACACACAGAATCCCAACTGAGAGAAAGAGGGAGAGAAGAGAAAAGATTTTTACTAGAGATGAAGTCTTTAGCCGGAGTTTCAGATCTAACAGATTTATACAACTTATTTACACACACCGGTAATTTATAATCTATATACACACGGGCCCGCATAGACGTCATATGCCACAAGAGGTTACACCTAACTTTTTGACTAATTTAAAAGCACCTATAGCCCAGGCCTAGCCTTGCTGGTCAATACACGCCTCGGGAACGCCCTCCCGATAGCGCTCGAATTCCTAAGAAAACACCATATGCCAGAACAACTTTATCTCACTTCTCTATTTCTCTGCTGGTGTTCCTAAATCTTTGACTAATTTAAAAGCATCTTTCAGCCCAGAGCCCGGCTCTTGCTGATCAATTACCGTTTCAAGTACGCCGCCTTGAAGAACGGTCAAATTACTAAATTCTAATTACTTTTAAAACTACTTCCCCGCCAGGAAAACACGGAGCTCCACCGGCCACGTGACACATCACAGTTCACGCTTTTGGCTTTACTTAAAGCTCAGTGTGCCCAACGTTTAGATAGGATGCAGCCAGGTCTAACCTTCTTAATCAATCAATGCAGTAGAAGGCAATCACTCATAGATTACCTGGCCAATTAACCGGGAGTCCCAAGTCCCCAGCGGGAGGCCAAAACCGGGCAAAAGCCTAACCACGCGTCCGCGGTCAGGTGTCAGCGCCACCTGCTGAACAACTGCATTCTTAGAGAGCCTAGCTTCTCAGTCCTAAACGAATTTACTTGTTTTAAACGCCTCACTGTTGGACCCCTGCCATCCAGTTTCATTTATCTGAAGCCCGAGACCGTCTCTGCTACCCAATTAAAACCAAATTATCCCTACACTACCGATTGACTGGCTGGCATTCCCAGTCAACCCACATTTAAACCTCTTAAACCGTATTTATTTGTTTCCACACACCTTAAACCGTATTAACTTAAACACATAACTTCTTAACTCAAAATTCACCCCCAAAATGAACAGCAATGAATTTAGTCAGACTACTATGCCCTATTTTAAAACTAATTAGTCAAGATCACTATGGACCAACGCCAGAAACCCAGACCGAGTGAATATTATTTAATTAAATTTAGTTTTAACTTCCAATATAGCGCCTTTGGATAAAAATCAACAGGTGGCACTCACCTTTTCTTATGTCGCCTGGCGTCACTCAGATAGGCTGCTGGCCTCCGCCCCTGTTTGTCACCCACACGATAGCTGCAAGCTCCCTTCCTCCCCAACCGGAGTTTCGGCACCAAGTTGTTGCGTCTGGTTCAGTTTGGGTAAGAAGGAAAAACAGCCGAGTCCGTGTAGGTGACAAACATAGTGATTTTATTACACACTTCTAAGACAGAAGCATGGGAAGACAAGCGTACAGCCACAGATCTCCAAAGAGTGGACAGCTCCCCCTCCTTATATAAGCCATGATGACGTCACACAGTCAGACCTTACTGGAAATGATAACAGTTTGGGCCTGTTCAGAGAGTTTACCTAATGTGGACATCAACTGCCAGTTGTTAGAGAAAAACAAGTGTGTAGTACATTGTGCATTTTGTGAAAGTGTATCTATCAGAAAACTGTCCTCAGACGACCCTCCTATTATTACTAAGTGTGTAGGTGAACGTGCGTGTGTGTTACATAAGTGCGTGCATGTGATTACAGGCCGGCGTACGTGCAGAACTACACGCAGGCGGGCCGGGCCCAACAGGACTGGTGGGTCTGACTGGTGTGACTGCACTAAAGTGCAACAACTTTATATAAACAGTCAGTGTGCATTAATATTTGCTCAGAGTAACACAGATATAATTAAAAGATTATACTGTCAACAGATTCAACAATGGTAAATGATTAATGATTGATACTTCTGATTCTAACTGTGATCATAAGAATACAAAATAAAATATCTCCTGGTCACAATGTCCACCTCCACTGAAGATCTCAGTCACTGTGAAACATAGAAAGCTGCTTGTGTGGCCTCTGCCTCACATGTAGATACAGCTACAGGTTTCTCTGTCAGTCAGACTGAAACAGTGTCCTGATGCTGCATCATTCAGCTCTGTGCCCCAGTCAGCATCACTGGGAGCTACCAGTGTTTCTGCCCTTTTCCTGTAACACTACACTCAGCACAGGCTCAGCTGGTATCCAGTGTTGGACTTTGGCTTCAGCTGCTGTGATAGATCCTCTAACATAGATCAGCTCTGATACATGTTGTTAGATAAGTGCAGCTGCTGTCATGTCCTGATGTTTCTCTGGCTCAGCAGCTTCTCCATCAGAGGTTCACATGGAGCTGATCCAGTATCTCCAGTAACTGTGTTCTGTGCCTCACTGGTTCATCCTTCTGTCTGTGTGACGTCAGTCAGATGTTGAAGTTAAACTCTGTAATCTTCACTGTGTCACAGAGTTCAGTGAGTCCCGTTATTCACAGTATCAATCAGATCATCAGAGAACAGCTGATCAGCAATCAGTGGTGCCAACAGCGCCTCCTGTGGTGAGAGGATGCAATAATGCAATGTAGCATTTTTCCACTCAACACTTGCAGTCATGGAAACTGTCTGTTGGATCTGTGTGACGTTGCTTTCTTGGTTAGAGTTCCTCACAAATGTCCAGATGATTCTTCTAATGAGGCGTCGACCATGTTTGCAGCTCTTTGGAAGAAAACGTCGCCCTTTGCCATCCTTACTTTTCTTTGACTTCTTCAAATGCAGCTGAACTCCAGCTGGTATTTTCTTGGACTTTGCAGCTGTTTCTGGTCATCAGTTCATTCCTGCAAACCTCTGAAGCTGAACAACAATGATGCTGCATTGCTGGCTGATCCCAAAAGGTTGATTCTGTTCATCTGGACCTTTTCAGAAACGTTTGCTCACTGATCAGGTGACTTCTTCAGTCTCAGCTGACTGCAGCTTTACAACCTTACAAACAGCACATTTGCACAATGACTGAAAGCAGCAGCACCTGATATATATGATACTAATATAATACATATACATATATAATCCATACTAATGATGAAGGAACTGAGCTCACAGTCCATTGTTCATTCAGTGAACTACTTAGTTTATTTTGGGCCTCAGAAATGCTCACTCTGTTTGTACATCACTGTCAGCAATAGACTCATTCTGCTGTGTGGACAGGAACACATGTGACATCACTTCCTGTTTGTTTGTGACTGAAGAAGTTTACAAGGAATCATTTAGAAGAGTTTCAAACATCAACTGATTGAATCCATGAATCTGAAAACGTGTTTGTGAGTGAAAGAGACAGACATGTACAGACTGAACTATCTGTTCAACAGTCAGAGTGTTTCTGTAACAGGAGACACTCTTTACACTCCACTCAGCACAGGGACACTGAGGAACCAGGAGACCAGGGAAACATAAACCCAGGATAAAGAGTTTGAGTGAATGTGGTGTTGAAGGTGTGGAGGTGGATCAGAGTGTCAGAGGAGACTCTGTAGAAGGACAGAGTGCCAGCAGGACAGTCCACATACACTGCTGCTCTGTTAGAGACAGAGGAGGAGGAGGAGGAGGAGGAGGAGATGGATGTTGATCTGTTATTGTGCCTGACAGAATCAGGACCATCATCAGAGCAGAACAGACTCCAGGACTGATCATTGTTTCCAAACACACAGTCATCACTGCCTCCTTTTCCTTCTGATGCTTCTGTAACTCACTGATATATAAACGCTTCCTCTCCACTCGACCTCCCAGTAACAGCGACCAGTCAGACCATTTCTACACAGCAGCTGAGGATAAACATCAAATCTGTCTGGATGATCAGGATATGACTGAACCTCCTCCACACAATGTGCCTCAATGTTATTGATATTATTATTATCATTATTATATAATAATAAAACCTTTATAATAAAACCACTAAAAACCTTTATTCTAGCGCAACTTGTAAGCGAACTTGACTTTCAAAATAAAAGCACAAAGCACCAAAACGTTGACTACAAAAAACAAACAGTAATGTACAGCTTAAACAATTTACAATCATGACATAGATCTTGACAAGATAAAGAAATAATCCAAATTATATACAATGTCATCATGCCAACAGTTACAACATCGATGGAGGATCTGTGTAAGCGCTGAGGATCGTCCTGATGGACAGAACAGAAGGAGAGTGAGACAAGTGAAGATATACTAAACAACACTGTGACATGAACTGAGCCACACACAGTTTGATTCACAGGTGATTGACACATTATTTGACCACAAGTGTCTGTGAAGGTTCTCAGTCATCCAGGTCATCGTAGTCAAAGGAGCCTCTTTGCTGACTTAAAGTCAGCAAAGAGGCACAGAAAAGAAGATCAGACACCAGCGAGGGAGGATAAGAAAGACAGACGCAACAACATTGTCATCCCCTATGTAGCCGGTGTATCAGAAAAACTCAGGAGAGTTTTCTCCAAGCATGACATCCCAGTGCATTTCAGACCCAGCAACACACTCAGACACAAACTGGTTCACCCGAAAGACAAAACGCCAAAACACAAACTTAACAACGTGGTGTATGCTGTACAGTGCAGTGAGGAATGCCCAGACCTCTACATCGGAGAGACCAAACAGCCACTTCACAAGCGCATGGCACAACATAGAAGAGCCACCTCCACAGGACAAGACTCAGCAGTCCATCTGCATCTTAAGGATAAAGGACACTCTTTCGAGAATGCCAATGTTCACATTTTGGACAGAGAGGACAGATGGTTTGAAAGAGGAGTGAAAGAAGCATCTATGTCCACTGTGAGCGACCATCTTTGAACAGAGGCGGGGTTTACGACACCAACTCTCTGCCATCTATAATCCAGTTTTGAGATCCCTTCCCAGACGCCTTAACGCCCACTCACATCCTGGGCCATCTGACCTCAGGAATTCGCATGATAAGGTGCGGCCAGATTTCACAATGAACACACCCGAAACTCTGGCTGATTGGAGCCCACACCCAGTTTCACACCTTGGCTCAGGCGATTAGAGGATCATCAGGGGGTCCTTTTGTCCCTCTGTGGGGGGTCACTCCCACATGAAATCATGGATGGTGGTCCTGACATGAAGGAAGAGAAAGTTACAGGTTGCATCCTTTGACTTTGTCTCCGTGCCTTTGGGCGATTTTCAGAAGGACAGATGTTTCTGTTCAATTCTTAAATCAATGTTTTCAAACACAAACACTATTTTAAAGCTTCTAGAGAGTAAAATATTAATGATAATTATAATAACAATAATAAAAACAAAAGCTCTCAGATCCATCAAACCAAGCAGCAGAAAGAACAATAACTGAAGAGAAAACTTTAACCTTGTAGACTTCATTATGTTCCAGCTGCTCTACAGACGCTGTGACCTCGAACTTAAGCAGGTCGTAAAGTATGTGCAGCTCAATAACTTCATAATCAGACCCTGTGGTATTTAGGCAGCAGAACAACTAAGAATAACAACTACAAATAATGTTTTTAGGTTTCTGTTGTACTGCAAGGTTCTGTACAGGAGAACCAAACCAAGAGCAAATATTACGTCTCATTTACACCTGAGCACGAAGAGCCATCAACATTTAGCAAATTGAATCATCTTTGTTTAGATGCAAGAAGAATCATATAGAAATGAAAAAGTAGAAATAGAAATCCAGAGCAAAGATATCCTCTAATTCAGCGTAGCACATGTGCAGCTGCTGCGATTCACGTAAGCATTCGGCTCGTCGCTGTTGCAGATTTTTCTCTCGCTGTTCTGGCTCACAGCGCTGCAAACACAAAAATAAATATCCCCAAAGGTGTGAAAGGGAGCTAATTAGTAAGAGTATTGTTACTCTCCGCAGGAGTAGTCCAGCAGTAGAAATCAGTACAATAACAAGGTGTGTAACATCTAGCAGGGTGACAGAAAAACCCAGGGTAACTTCTAAGGACCTCAACGTCTCTCTCACATTGTGTTTTTTAAACATGCTTCCATTTGTCACTTCAGTCTTTACTCTGAAATACAGGAAGAGAAATCATGGCTGAAACAATTTCTCATGAAACCAGGGGTGTGGTCCAACAGTCAGTTTGGTGAGGAAGGTTCCTAACTGAGAGAAGTGACCCAGAAGTATCTGTGTAGCAGCCACAATGAATCCAGATCATGAGCTTTATTAACTGATCAAAGTCTCTTCTTTCATCTTCTGTATCATTCAGTTTGCATTGGTAATGCCCATTATTGTAATGCTTTTTTAAGACCAGCAAAACTTTATTTCACTTTGGGTTAGCTGGGATAAGTGATGGATGGCGGGAATTTTACTTCAGCCACAGAAATCCTAAACAGGAAGGAGGAGCAGAGTTACAGTGGATCACTATCCAGCAGGGAAACAAGGTTTATTTCAATTTCTTGGCCATGAGTGAGATTTACTGAGTGGGCAAATTAGGGAGACGACACCATCAGATCCCGAGCCCTCCATGTGTTAATCAAGAGACGGCTGCTGTGCTACATCCATAAATAATGAATAAATTAGGAGCTAAAGCTGAAAGGACAGTTTATTTGTACCATCTTCACGTGAACACATTCAAGAACATCACAGATGAAGAAACATTAAAAACTTCCACACTACATAAAGCAAGAAAAATAGTTTTTCTTTCAGGTGGTTTCAGAAAAACAGAAACATCAAACATCTCCAAGACTCTCTTTGAAAGAACTAAAAACCTTTGTTCTCATGGTCCAATCATGAGTGAACGATGAAGCCTTGTGTGCTAAAACATGTCAGAGTTTTAAAGGTTAAACATGAGTTTCCAAAACGTAAAGCTGGAGAACAATGAACTATTTGACTGAGTTTCAATCATTTACAGACGAGCAAAACCAGGACAGAGAAAAAACGACAAAACTGACTCAGTAAAACAACAGAAAAGAAGATCCCATGTAGATCTGTATTATGTAGAAGTTCAGCCCAGCAACCAGTTCAGTTCAACACAAGTTTAGATGATTCTATCTGAACTCTGTGGAGCCTGATCTCAATCTTTTTGAGTCTGACCAGAGGAAACCAGATGATCTTTCTGTGTCTTCAGATTCACTGTGATCCAGTGATGGGAGTGATTTCAGCCCTGAGTGATCGCGCTGATGTTTGCACAGAGCAGACAATGAGGTGAATGTTTGGGCACATTGGTAACAGTGAAACAGTTTATTAGTAACATGGGATCGTTTGTGTGCAGAGTATGAACTGAGATTCCTGAAGCTCTTGTCACACTGGTCACAGCTGTAGTTTCCTTCCATGTGTGCACGTTCATGAATGTTACGACTACCTGATTGTGAGAAGCTTCTCTCACAGTGTCTGCACTTGTGTGGTTTCTCTCCTGTGTGGACTCGTTTGTGTGATTTAAGCTGACCTGCAGTGGTGAAGGATGACCCACACTGATCACAGAGGTGCTTTTTAACCCCACTGTGAATCAGTTCATGTCGTTTTAAATCACTTGGTGTGGTGAAGCTTCTCCCACATTCTTTGCAGTATTTCAGTTTGTCTCCAGTGTGTCTACGTTGATGTACTTTTAGGGTCTTTTGCCGACTGAAAGTTTTTCCACAGAGGTCACAATGAAAGTCTTTCCCACCACCACAGTGATGACAGGGTTGAGAACTGGATCCATCTATGTCGCTCTGCTTCTAAACAAAGACACAAAGACAGTGTAAGTCAGTCCTTCAACATTTGTATCCTGAACGTCGCCTGAAATAAAGAGCATCTCTGCAGACGTCCAACTACATTTGACTGTTTCAGTTAACACACTCAGTTTACTGGTCTGCAATAACTACAATACTACCACCATAATACTACAGTAATACTAAAATCATAACTGAAAGGAAAATCTGAATAATCACTCAGAGCTGCTTTTCCATGCAGTAGAATTGCTAACATGCTAACACAGTTTAATGAGCAGAGTTGTTCCAAACAGTCAGGCTAAAATGACAAGATAACAATATAAATACATACCTCACAGTAGCTGCACTTGTAGAGTCTCTTTCTGGTGTGGATCTGTTGGTGTAGTCTCAGGTCATGTGGAGATTTAAAAGTCTTCTCACACAGGTCACATTGATAAGGTCTCTCCTCAGTGTGGGTAAACATGTGTCGTTGTAACTGTGCGTCTGTTGTAAAGTATTTGCCACACTGTTCACAGCAGTACACATCATGTCTGGTGTGAATGCGTAGGTGTGTATTTCGGCTCCCTCTCTGGCTGAAAGTTTTTCCACAGATGTCACAGCTGTATGGCTTAATTCCAGAGTGAGTAACTAGATGCTTCTGTAAGTGGCTACTGTGAGTAAAAGCTCTGCCACACTGATCACAGCTGTACGCTTTAACTCCACTGTGGATGAGTTGGTGTGTTTTTAGGGAACGCTTCAAGGAAAAAGACTTTCCACACAAGTCACAGCTGAACGGTCTCTCTCCAGTGTGGATGACCTGATGCTGTTTTAGTGAAGCCTTCAGAGTAAACTCCATCCCACACTCGTCACAGCTGTATGCCTTAATTCCAGAGTGGGTAACTAGATGACTCTGTAAGTGGCTACTGTGAGTAAAAGCTCTGCCACACTGATCACAGCTGTACGCTTTAACTCCACTGTGGATGAGTTGGTGTTTTTTTAGGGAACCCTTCCTGGAAAAAGAATTTCCACACAAGTCACAGCTGAACGGTCTCTCTCCAGTGTGGATGACCTGATGCTGTTTTAGTTTAGCCCTCACAGTAAAACCCTTCCCACACTCGTCACAGCTGTATGCCTTAATTTTAGAGTGGGTAACTAGATGACTCTGTAAGTGGCTACTGTGAGTAAAAGCTCTGCCACACTGATCACAGCTGTACGCTTTAACTCCACTGTGGATGAGTTGGTGTCTTTTTAGGGAACGCTTGAAGGAAAAAGACTTTCCACACAAGTCACAGCTGAACGGTCTCTCTCCAGTGTGGATGACCTGATGCTGTTTTAGTTTAGCCTTCTCAGTAAAAGCCTTCCCACACTCGTCACAGGTGTGTTTTTTCTCTCCCTTTCTTCTGTGAGGTTTGTCGGCCTCCTGAGAGCGCTGACTTCTGGCTCCATGTTGGTCCTGCAGTGACAGAGATACAAACAGAGGCAGTGAGTGAAATGCAGTCGTGGAACAAACTCAACCTTCAAACTCCATTAACACTAGTTTTAAACCTGAAGGTGGAGCGTGGCACCAAACACCTTAAAGGTCTCTTATCCCCACCTGCTGGTAGTTCTAACACATTACATCCAACCTGCTGTTAAAGATAATTCATGACTGTTCAAACACTAAAATCATGCGCACACACACACACACACACACACACACACACACACACACACACATTATTTTATAATTTAGATTATTTTGTTGTTTCCTATTACATATTTCTATAATTTGTATAGATTTATACAGAATTATTCAGTGATAATAAATCCTATGTTTGTTTATTCTAAAGGAACCCCGTTAGCTTCCACAACAGATGTTGCTCGTCTTCCATCAAATACTCACATAAAATATTACACAATAAAGTGGATTCAAGATATCCACATAATTTCACTCTTACATCCACAGTGAGGTTTCACAATTGTTCAAATATAAGCAATCAATAATAATAATAATAATAATATCAATAACATTGAGGCACATTACACAAATTTCAAAAACAAATCATGTCTTACAATATTTACAACAACTAAAAGCTCTGTAAATCGGCTTTTAAGTGTTCATTGAAGTTTTGAATAATTCTCTAATTTTTTAAGGCAACTTATTCCACTTAAAAGTTGCTCTAAATGTAACAGTTTTACAAAACGTTACTTTTAACTCGAGCATTTACTAAATTGCAGCTTGTTGAAAACTGTGTAATATGATGATGTATTTCATCTGGATACTGCAGCTGAGCAGAATAAATGTGGTGTGTTTAACAGAATTGCTTTCTTTAGAACTACAAGTAAGCCATAGAATATTTTAGCCTGTACAGGAAGCCAAGAAAGGTTATTATGCATTTGATCAATATTAGTATAGTATGAACATCTTCACACTAATCTGGACGCCTTATTCTGGACTAACTGAAGTCTGTTAAGATCTGTCTTATTAGCTGCTGACCAAATGATTGAACAATACTCCAGATGAGACATTACTAGTGCATTAATGACATCTTTCATAATGAAGAAGTGATACACAAAGAGCATTTCATAGCCATAGCTATGCCTTGTCGGCAGAGTTATGTGACATTAGTGATGTTTGTACTTTCAGCGTTAACTTGGTTTTAAAGCCTTTAAAATATACGCCATTCAATCCGGTTGTTCAGTCTGACGTCACTAGCCGTGTCTGGGTCTAAACTCCGCTGCAGGTCCATATATCAAACGATCACTATGGCATTACTGAGAGTTGAAAAACTGTCTAAAGTCTTTCATCTTTAATAAAATGATCAGCGTTCTGCCCTACCAGGTGTAACAACTGAGTTTAACATCCAGGCATCCATGAAAACGGAATTTATGACATTTAACGGAGTTAGAAGTTAGCAGGGAGTTAGCTCGCTAGCTTCTATCTAAATACAATATAGCATGTCCTGACTGCGGGGTTTTGGAAACAAATTCAAACCTACAGCTCTGCTATCACTTCCAACATAAATGAAGACAGAAAACTAAACAGCAGTGACGTTTGTAGGGTTACTGAAGTTGGGCTAGCTGGTATATAATGATGTGCTACGTGACCGCTAGCGACACAGCTATGTTAGCATAATATAAACAAGCTAACTTTTTTTCCACTCGATAAAAGTTTATGTGAGTGTTCTCGGTGGTCAGGAACAAATGTAATCGCATGGCAGGATGCTGTAAAAGGACCAAACTTCAGCCAGGAGAACAACTGAGATAATCCATCCACAACACGAGGTTAGTCATTCATATACTGCTGCATGGGCTGGGCTGTAGTTACATCCTAAGGTTTTAAAACCTGAGCTTAAATAAATGATTAGCGGTAATAAAAGCCGAGGGAGGTCAGCAGTGATCACTGACTGTTTTAGGAGATTTTGAGATCAAATAGAAGAAAATACATAACATTAAACATGTTAACAACAAAAAAGCTATATTAAACGCAGACTACTTTAGGCCCGGAAGTAGGATTCGTCGCGTCATCACTGAACAACCGGATAGTCGACCTTAATCTGACAGAGAATGTGATGATTTTGTGGATAATTAAAGTCAGTCATATATCCACAAACACAACAAGCTGAAAGTCAGTGATGCTGCTCGGTTTGCAGTCCTGAACATCACGGCACAAGCAGGATTCACTGCACTGTTAATGTTAGCTGTGTTATATTGCTGCCTCTGTTCGGTGGTGTCGAGCCAAACGCACTTTAACGTGTGTTTGAACGAGCTGACGGTTCACTCGTTAAGCTGAAAGAAAGATGCTTTAATCACAGCAGTCACACATGTGTCCACTGCACCATCTGGAACTCTTCTTGTTTACACTCGTAATAACACAAACACTAAATCCTGCTTCTCTGGTGCTGTTGTGTAGCAGTGTGTACACCTGAGACTGTCACCTGTCTGTCTGTCCTGCACTCTCTCTCTGTTTCTTTCTCTCTGATTGTGGAATAAAAGTATGAACATGTGTTTATAAGTTACACTTGTGTTTGAATCCTGCAGCTTATCACACATTTGATTTCCATGTGTGACGACTGCAAGTGTCCAGAGTGAGGACAGACTGAGGGAGCCACTGCTGCACATCATCTGTGAGGCTTTGCAGCCCTGATGATCCACCAGGACAAACTCAGCAGTGTGTGAGGAAGAGGAGGAGGAAGAGCCAGCAGCAGCTGACAGATGGAGAGAATAGACAGACTGTTCCCTGTTTGTGAAGGACTGCTAGGAAAGTTTAACATAACTTGATAGGTTTGTAGCATAAACCTATTCGCTGGAACGTTAAGACAATATAATTACACTGCAAGCAAGACGCAAGTAGGCAAACTTCTTCATGTTACTCGTGCACGGGAGAGAACCAGACAGAGCGCCGTTCCTTCGCTTGACCCCAGTAGCTCTCGTCCGTTCTCCCGTACCACTGTTCTTTTATTGAGGTTACATGAATATGCATAAGTTCATTAACATATGACGTCTACATACAAACAAAGAGTACCTTGCCTGTGTGTGTGTGTGTGTGTGTGTGTGTGTGTGTGTGTGTGTGTGTGTGTGTGTGTGTGTGTGTGTGTGTGGACTGCTGATCAAAGGGTCAAACATCCTTGGTCAGGAAGAGGGTAGACTAGACCCCCCCCCCGGTGAGGAAGTCCAGCAGTTCATCTAAACAGAAAAGCACTTAGACTAGAACAGACGTAGCTACGTTAATCCTACCATAAAACAATAAGACATGGTATGACCTCTCATGCTCCCAAAGTGCTGTCTAATACACACAAAGTTTGCAGACTATCAAGGATCAAAACCTCTACCAATCTACAACTAATTACAAAACTCTAAGCATATATAAGTAAATATTTCTAAGCATAAATAACAATCAACAATACAAATCTAACATAACTGTCTGTGCTGAATCAGTCTTATTAGGTAATGTTCAAATAATGTGATCATCCCAGTGTTTTCAGTGTGGGAGAAAGTACTCAGGGCCTTCAAGTTACACACTATGAAAGGCAGCAACAAGTTTAATGTTCAGAAACCTAAAGTCTGTATCAGCAGCAGGATGGAGCTAAAAATAAATGTTGGTTTCAGTTCTATGAAGCTTTGAGTATTTTGGATCAGTAGCTGCTGTGTTTGTTGCATCATATTGCTGTAACTGTTTATATGCTTTATATATTCTGAGCTAAGTTGATCTATAGTGTTACATGATACACTCTCAGAAATACGAAATAAGAACATTTTTGTACCTATAGGAACATTTTTTTTGAATGTTCCCTTAAAAGTACATTACTGGTGTTTAAAAGTCCAGAAATGCCCCTTTAAAGGTTCAATTTGAAATAAAGTACAAATCTGTATTATAAAAAGAAGGACGATGCAGTTCATCTGATCACTCCTCATAACATTCTGGAGTGCAGGCAAAATGCTATTATAAAATCTTAAGCAGCAACTTCTCCAGGTTCCAATATTTATGCAATTCTCAAACCTTTTGGCCACGACTGTATAACCTCTTCTGAAGTTTAGTGGATATTATACATGGTTATGCTCAGGATGTGTCGGCCAGTTTCCACTGGAAACGCCTTTTGGTTAAACTGTCAGCGAGGAATTTGCATTTGCACTGTTACATTTTTATATAACTTTAATGCACATAAACAACAGCTGCTTGTTTCAGTGAAAATACATTGATGGGTTTTTAATAAAGTTGTGGAGCTGCAAAGTATTTTGTCTGGTGTCAATTCTATCGTCAGCTACATCGTTATGGCAACTGTTCAAATGTATATGGTGATAAATATCTTTGGTCATATGGTCCTGCTCTGTCTGTCACCTTCTGTGTTGAGCTCATTGTTTCCTCTGTAGTGGCTGAGCTGAGTCCAAGTAGCTGAAAATGTTCCTCTGCTGCTCCGTCAGACTCTCCTCCTCCTGCTGATCAGCTGGGACACAAAACAGATCTTTGTTAGGCTCCACACTGCACTGAAGAGTCAAAGTGTCTCATATGTTCATCTGACAAGTAAAAGAACACATTTTTGTTTCCCGAGGTGGGCAACTTGTTGGAAACAAACACAAAAGCTTTGAGCACTGATACCTGCCATTGCTGGCTTTGAAAGATGCAACACCAGCAATGTGGATTGTCAAGACTCAAACCAATCATCAAGCAAAGACAACAGGGATCATTTGTTTCTGTTTATTTAGCATTCACAGCATTTGTAGTTGCCTTCTGTGCAGGGGAAGTCCACGCACACTGTGTGGTACCGCCATCCGCAGAAGGTGCATTCAACCTCTGTAAGAGAAACGAGATTGTCTGAGACTGAAATGATATTAACTAAAGAAGTGGTGATTTGTAAAACTTCACATTTTGATCCGGGACGTACTCTGCATGAAAACAAGCGCTCACTCTTCCTGCTCAACAAATGACAAGGGCGGAGCCTTATACCACGTGATACAGAAGCTGTGCCGTGTGATGCTAAAATTAGCAGGGAAACAACAACGGAGAGCACGTCAGGGATGACGAGAAAGTGACAGGAGAAAATCCGTCCCGGTCAACCACCCAAACATCAATAACGGGAACCTTATACAGCGCTTCCCTATACACGTCGAACTCCCGCAGCCACAAAGACATCACGTAGGCTATCACTTATCACCTGACCAAAGATATGGCTCCATCAACACTGTGCAAAACGAGGGATTTAGGAAAACGATCAACACCCTAGACAAACGCTACACAGTGCCGTCCCGCAACTATTTTTCTATTGTTGCACTACCTGCTCTGTACACGCAGCGTCGAGCAACGGTGGAGACGGAATTTCAAGCAGGACAACATTTTGCTGCAACAACAAAACGTGAGACATTTGTTGTTTTATGTTTATTTATTGTTATGAGAGAATCATGATCTCAATTCTAAGCCAAAAAATCGTGATTCTCATTTTATGCAAAATCGTGCAGCCCTAACATTAACACAAAACTATTGTTTCACCAGAGAAACACACATGAAGAGAGAGAGAGAGACAATAACAGCTACCAAACAGTCGTCATAATTCGTCACACAATGAGAAAAGCACAAATCAACAAGTAACAATGACTAATTAATATTAAAATCTGTAACATAATGTATTGTTTGGAGTTTAGTCTGATTGGTTCAGGATGAGCTGCCATTATCCAATCACACGTCTGCTTACCTGCATCTTTTCTCTTTTTTCCAACCTGAGCACCTGATGGCTTTGAACTTTTGTTGTCCATCTTCCATTGGTTTGAATTTTGCGCTCCAGTACAAACACAAATCCCCCAACCCGAGGATCAGCACAATTAACCTAACAGACCTACACCTTAGTTCACAGATTTACTTTGTCTAAGGTTGATTTCTGGGATTTCACACAACCCAGGATTCAGATCGTGAATCCATGATGGGCTTGGATTTACATCATTATAAATGAAATGTGCTCTACTTGGAAGCAGCCGGCCCCGCCCCTTTTGACGGGTTGTGTGAGACTTTAAATCATCAAACTGTAAATTATAAATTAAATTGTTATTGATCCTTTACCCCGAGTCCTAAAGTGTAGATTTATTTTCTTACTCTTCTTATATTTGTTGTTTGTTTACTTGCACCGCTGTAACTGCAGCCTCGTCGTCTCGTCTCTCTATATGCTGGACTGTCTGTAGCGGAGATGACAATAAAGTTTACTTTGACTTCAGCAGCGCGCAGGCGCACCGAGGGCTCTCGCGCTCACTTTATAGAATTTAGAAAAAACATCGGTGCAGATTATAAGTCTGTATCATAATATCTGTTTGTTGTGTTGTTTTTATTTTGTTTTGCGAGTTGGTTATTAGATGCCGCTCCAGCCAGCCAGAGACTCCCCGCCGCCCCGCCCTCTCCTCCCTGTGCCGCCAGCAGCACCTCGCAAACGGAGGGCGCCCTTACTCCCAGCAAATGGCTGATAGAAAACCGATCGGTGCCTACGAATTTCCCAATATGCGCTGGCATGACGTCGGGGAAGCATGGGTACGACCGATTATTTTATTTTTTTCTTGCCAATGCCCGTGATGCCCCCCCCCCCCACCACGATGCATTCTATTGGTTTGCACACCAATAGAAGAGAGCCCCGCCTTTAACGCTCTTCTCTCACAGAGAGCAACAGAAAACTTGGAAAAACTCCAGATTGACTGAACTCAGTTCAAAGTTACCTTGACACCTTTAGATGTGAGAGGTAGTGATGGTCCGCTTGAAGCTGACGCTCCGGTGCGTGTGTCAGAAAGATCAACGCGCTGCTTCAGAAGCACCGTGTCGAGGCTTGATTCGTTTGGCCAGAGTCACGTGATCAGTGACGTCTGAAGCTTCGTTTAGAACGTACCTTTTTTAAATCGAACTTTATTGAAACACAATGAGTATACAACATACAAACAGATGAAGTTTACAAAAGAACAGAACATGAACATACAGAACCAGGAGTAAAAAAATGATGATATGAGTAGGCGAAAAAAATCAACATATTGTAACGTGCAGTGGAGATGAAGCCAGCCGCGGAGGTGTGCAGGTGGATAGCGAATGAGCAACAGCTTCTGACTTTCCAAAAAGTACTCATTTATTTACAATATCAAAAATAAAAGTGCTACCTCTACCACACATTACTAAAGAGCACACTAGTCCGCGTACACACGGGAGCATCCATTTCAGGAGGAGTGCGAAGAAGAACCAAAAGGGGGTGACACCAGTCGTGAGACAGGAGGCGCCGCCATGTGGTGATACACTGCATTACAATAGCAACTGTTACATAGTCCCCCCCTGGTGAGAAAAAGGCTGTCCTCAGCCGTACACAGCCGAAAAAGCACACACCACACCTAACAGTACCCTATACATAGAGGTTACAGCTAAGATTGGTGCACACACACAGGGCAAAAGACCATTTAAAAATGAAATTGGTGAAAATAAGACGAATATGTACAGTGGAAAATCAGTTTTCTTAGTTTTTTTCACTTTTTTCTTTTGTTCTTTTTTTTTTTTCTAAGTAAATGCCAAGAATGAACCTTAACGCACGAAAGAGCCATAAAACTGGATTAAGTAGAGCAAACAGAAACATCTACATATCATGACTCAAAGTAGCAATGCAACAAGACAGCATCAAACAGGTTTAACCAAAACATTTCACTTCAGATCAAGCCTGGTTGTGTGAAAATCATTAGTCCATCTTTTGTTGCTCCAGCCAGACGTAACTCTGGGGAAACGTCTGGGCCTGAGATTGTAATGTCCACCAGCAGCTGGGTGCTGGACAGATCTGGGTGAAACACTCTCTGGAACAGCGCCCACACCAGAAGAAGAGTCAATGTCCGGTAAATCAAAGGGGAATGGCTCAGAGTCAATGTCAGTATCTGCAGGGGGGCCAGGGTGGGCCTGAGAGTCAGAGTTCAGACCCTCTGCGGTCTCTCTCTCAGCAGGCAATGAAACAGAATGTTCTTTGGAAGTGAGAGAGTCCCAGGTATGGAACGGTTGCATGTTCACAACATGATAAACACCTGCATCCACACCGGAGTCCACCCAAGTGAGCCTGTAGGGTTGCTGACGACACCGTCGTGGTGGGCCTGATCTCTGATAACAACGAGACGGCCTACCTGAAGGAGATTAGGAATCTGGAGAACTGGTGCCAGAGGACCTCCTTCTAAACGTCAGTAAGACAAAGGAGCTGATAGTGGACTTCAGCACTAAGCAGGAGAGGAACGAGTCATCAACGAGTGCCCAGTGGAGAGAGTGGACAGCTTCAAATACCTCGGAGTTCACATCACGCAGGACCTGTCATGGTCCTGTCACATCAACACCGTTGTGAAAAAGGCCCGACAGCGTCTCTACCATCTCAGACGCTTGAGAGACTTCCAACTGCCCTCCAAGGTGCTCAGGAACTTTTACTCGTGCACCATAGAGAGCATCCTGACGGGAAACATCTTAACCTGGTTCGGGAACAGCACCATGCAGGACAGACGAGCTCTACAGAGGGTTGTGCGATCAGCTGAGCGCACCATCCGCTCCGAGCTCCCTGACCTGCACTCAATCTACAGCAGGCGGTGCTGGACCAAGGCCAGGAAGATCGTGAAGGACCTCAGCCATCCCAACAACAGACTGTTCTCTCTGCTGAGGTCAGGAAAGCGATTCCGCTCCCTGAAGACCAACACAGAGAGACTGAGGAGGAGCTTCTTCCCGCAGGCGATACGGTCTCTCAATCACAATCACACCACCACACAGTCCTGACCCACACATATAGTTCTTACACACACACTGGACATTCTGGACATTGTTTTCACTTCATCATTTAAATCACTGCTGCTGTTATTGTGTATATATTTATTTATACTTCTTGTGTATTTTGTTCATACATTATTATATAGTTCTATATTGTGTATTTTGTTGTACAGTTATTTTATTTTCAATTTAATTTATATATTTTATCTTATTCTCCCAGTTAAATTTACCCTTCATTCTAATTTGTGTTGTACAGTTATTTCATTTTTAACCTTAATTTATATTTTATTCCTTCCTAGTTAAATTTACCCTTTTTAATTTTTCATATTTATTTCCTATCTTATTCATAGCCTTTTCCTTTTTTGTTTTCTTTAGGTCACGAGCAGTTGTCCAAGCATTTCACTACATATCGTACTGTGTATGACTGTGTACGTGACAAATAAAATTTGAATTTGAAATTAACATCACTGAGTCTCTGAGATACACACAATGGTCCCTGAAACAGTGGTGCAAGTTTAGCAGTAAAGTTAGACTGAGCGTCTGACCTGGGGTGCGTCTTAACTCTCACAAGGTCACCAACACGAGACATCGACATGCCACGTTTCAAGTCATAGTAATGTTTTTGTCTGTCATGGCTATAGTCCAAAGCTGCTTTGGCGTGGTCGTGAGCTTCCTGCAGGGAGGCTCTCAGAGTCTCAGGGTAAGGCACACCCGGTTCATCAACACCTACTGTAGAAGGCTGAGTGATAAGGTCAAGCGGGGTGTCTAACTCACGACCATAAAGCATCATGGCAGGAGTCATACCTGTACTGTCATGGGGGGCGGTGCGCAGAGCAAAGCAAATTTGAGGGAGAAACTTGTCCCATGATGTGTGCTTATCACCTACATAAGCGCGGATTGCAGTTTTCAGAGTCCGGTTGACGCGTTCAGTAGCATTTGTCTGAGGCAGAAACAACATGTTCAAAAAGCTCACTCACAAAGGAGACCCTCTGTCAGAAATGAGGTAAGTGGGTGTACCATGCCTAGCAAAAATGTCAGTGACGAATTTACCAGCTGCTACCTGAGATATAGCTTCTTTGACAGCACTGGCTTCAACCCATTTACCGTATTTTCACAACCATAAGGCGCACTTAAAAGTCTTAGGTTTTCTTCAAAAAGTACGGCGCGCCCTATAGCGCAGTGCGCCCTGTGTGTTGTAATGAGGACGTAGTAGAGAACGCCATGAGAACGCTAAAGGGTGAAGTGTGTGCGTTGACTTTATCGCACATACCTGTATAAAAGAACAGGTATGTGCGTTATGCAGGACATCGTTGTTTTAACAACCCTGAAAATGGCAAAGAGACACGCTTACGAAGCACAGTTTAAACTGAAGGCCATCAGCTACGCGGAGGAACATGGAAATCAAGCAGCGGCGAGAGAATTTAAGATTAACGAATCGATGGTTCGCAAATGGAGGAAGCTAGAAAACAAGCTCCGGCAGGTCAAGAAAACGCAGCTGAGTTTCCGCGGACATAAGGCGAGGTGGCCCGAGTTGGAGGAAAGACTCGAGCGGTGGATCATCGAGCAAAGAACGAGCGGGAGAAGCGTCTCGACGGTCACCATTCGGCTAAAAGCAGTTTCACTTTCACATTTTATGAAACGGTGCCATTTTTCCATCCGGACCAGGACTACGGTAGCGCAGCAACTTCCAGCGGATTATAAGGAAAAGCTGGCCATCTTCCGCTCCTAGTGCAGCAAACACATCGGCGACAAACACATCCAGCGATGGATGACCGATGGAGACCACAGTTTCACCAAGAGTGGAAGGCAGCGCCGGGCGAGTTACGCCACAATTTGCCAATGGATTGTAGATGCTTGGGCTAATATGTCTGCTGGCACTGTTGTTCGAGCTTTCGCAAAAGCCGGCATCATTTCCGAGGAGCCGCACGGCACGGAAAGTGACTCTGACAGTGAAGAAAGTGAACCTGGCATGTTTGATGGAGATTTAGCGCAGCTGTTCAATTCAGACACAGAGGATGAGGACTTCGATGGGTTTGATTGATGATAAAAATGTGATTACCACACTTTGTTTTGCTCCTGCTTTATTTTTAAATATGCACACTTGTATGTTTGTGTGTTGTTGATGATGATGATTACTGGTAATAAAAATGTGAGTAAGGTACCGAACTCAGGTTTGCTCCCGCTTTATTTTTAAATACGCATACGGTACTTGTATGCGCCCTATAATCCAGTGCGCCTTATGTGTGTGTTAAATACAGTAATGGCACACATAACTGAGACTGCGCCTTTTAGCACAGTGCGTCTTATGGTCGTGAAAATACGGTAGTCAAATAGTCAACAAACACGATCAAATAAGCATTACCAGTGGGGGTGCGGGGAAGTGGCCCAACAAAATCCACACCCACATACTCCCAGGGTTTCTGGGGGACAATGGGAACCATAAGACCGGCTGCTTTTTTCTGACTTGGCTTGGTGAGTTGGCACACTGAGCATGAAATCACATAGCGTTTCACATCAGCTGCCATTTTGGGCCAGAAAAACCTAAAACGCAGTCTAGCCAATGTCTTAGAAACACCCAAGTGACCTGCTGTGGGGTGGTCATGGTAATAGTCCAGCAAGGTGCCTCTCATGGAAGTAGGGGCAAACAGTTTCAGCTCTTTCAAAGGGTGCAAAGCACATATGGACTTGGGTTCTCTGTGATACAAAAGAGAGTCATACACAACATACTGTAACAA